>NC_082654.1:90370774-90670774 GCF_028023285.1 Balaenoptera ricei
TCCATGTCCCCTGTAATCACAATGTTCCGTTACACCTGTCTTCACAATGTTCCCTGCCCATGTCATCACAATGCTCCATTACCAATGTAATCAAAATGTTCGCCTGCCCTTGTCATCAAAATGCTCCATGGCCCCTTTAATCACAATGCTCCATGAACCCTGTCATCACAATATTCCATGACAGTTGTCATCACAATGCTCCATGACCCTTTAATCACAATGCTCCATGCCCTTGTCATCACAATGCTCCAGAACTCTTGTCATCATAATGATGAATGCTCGTGTCATCACAAAGCTCCATGATACTTGTCATCACAATGTTCCATGGCCTTGTCATTACAATACTCCATGGCCCCTGTCATCACAGTGGTCCATGATACCTTTTATCACAATTCTAGATGACCACTGTCATCACAATGGTCCAGGACACTTGTCATCACAATGATCCATGACCACTTACATCACAATGCTCCTTGACTCCTGTCATCACAATGCTCCATAGCCTATGCATTCGCAATGCTACATGGTCCCTGTAATCACATTGCTCCATGATCCATTTCATCACAATGCTCTATGACCACTGTCATTACAATGCCACATTATACCTGTCATCACAATGCTCCATGGCCCCTGTCAGCACAATGTTCCATGACAGATGTCATCACTATCCTCCATGGTCCCTGTAATCACAATGCTCCATTCCCTTGTCAACGCAATGCTCCAGAACTCTTGTCATCATAATGCTCCATGCCCGTCTCATCACAATTCTCAATGACACTTTTCATTAAAATGCTCCATGGCCTTTATCATCACAATGCTCCATGGCCCCTGTTATCACAGTGATCCATGGTACCTGTCATCACAATGCTAGATAACCTCTGTCATCACAATGCCCGATGACACCTGTCATCAGAATTGGCCATGGCCCTTGTCATCACAATGCTCCATGCCCTTGTCACCACAATGCTCCAGAACTCTTGGCATCATAATGCTCCATGCCCGTCTCATCACAATTCTCCATGACACTTTTCATTAAAATGCTCCATGGCCTTTATCATCACAATGCTCCATGGCCCCTGTTATCACAGTGATCCATGGTACCTGTCATCACAATGCTAGATAACCTCTGTCATCACAATGCCCGATGACACCTGTCATCAGAATTGGCCATGGCCCTTGTCATCACAATGCTCCATGCCCTTGTCACCACAATGCTCCAGAACTCTTGGCATCATAATGCTCCATGCCCGTCTCATCACAATGCTCCATGACACTTGTCATCAAAATGCTCCATGGCCTTTGTCATCACAATGCTCCATGGCCCCTGTTATCACAGTGCTCCATGTTACCTTTCATCACAATTCTAGATGACCACTGTCATCACAATGCCCCATGACACATGTCATCAAAATTCGCCATGGCCCTTGTCACCACAATGATCCATGACCCCTGTCATCACAATGCTCCCTGGTATATGTCATCACAATTCTAGATGACCACTGTCATCACAGTGCTCCACGGCCCCTGTTGTCAGAGTCCTCCATGATACCTTTCATTACAATTCTACATGACCACTGTCATCACAATGCCCCATGACACCTGTCATCACAATTCGCCATGGCACTTGTCATCACAATGCTCCATGAACCATGTCCTAACAATGTTCATGGACACATGTCATCACAATGCTCCATGACAACTTACATCACAATGCTCCTTGACCCCTGTCATTTCATTGCTTCATGGCCTATGCATTCACAATGCTCCATGGCTCCTGTAATCACATTGCTCCATGATCCCTTTCATCACAATGCTCCAAGACCGCTGTCATCACAATGCCCCATGATGCCTATCATCATAATGCTCCAAGGCCCCTCTTATCACAATGCTCCATGATCCCTGTCCTCACAATGTTCCATGACACTACTCATCACAGCGCTCCATGACCGCTGTCATCACAATATTCACTGCCCATGTAATCACAATGCTCCTGGTCCCCTGTAATCACAATTCTCCATACCCTTGTCATCACAATGCTCCAGAACTCTTGTCATCATAATTCTCAATGCCCGTGTCATCACAGTGCTCCATGACCAATTTCATTACAATGCTCCTTGACCCCTGTCATCACAATGATCTATGACCACTGTCATCACAATGCCACATGACACCTGTCATCACAATGCTCTATAGCCCCTGTCAGCACAATGTTCCATGACAGGTATCATCACAATGATCCATGACTGCTGTCATCACAATGTTCCCTGCCCTTGTCAACTCAATGCTCTATGGCCCCTGTCCTCACAATGCTCAATGCTCATATCATCACAATGCTCCATTACCCATGTCATCGTAGTGATCCATGACCCCTTTCATCACAATGCTCCATGACCCCAGTCATCACAATGCTCCATAGCCCTTGTCATCACAATGCTCCATTAGCCCTGTCATCACAATATTCCATGACTCTTGTCATCAAAATGCCTCATGATCCATTTAATCACAATGCTCCATGCCTCCTTTCATCACATCCTCCATGATACTTGTCATTACACTGCCCCATGACCTTTTTCAGAACAATGCTCCATGATACCAGTCTTCACAATGCTCCATGACCATTGTCGTCACAATGCTCCATGCCCCTTTCAACACAATGCTCCATGACCCCAGTCATCACAATGCTCCATGCCCGTATCATCACAATGCTCCATTACCCATGTCATCATAGTGATCCATGACCACATTCATCACAGTGCTGCATGACACCTGTCATCACAATGCTCCGTGGTCTTTGTCATCACAATGCTCCATGACCACTGTCATCACCATGCCCCAAGACCCCAGTCATCACAATGCTCCATAGCCCTTGTCATCACAATGCTCCATTAGCCCTGTCATCACAATGTTCCATGACTCTTGTCAACAAAATGCCTCATGATCCATTTAATCACAATGCTCCATGACTCCTTTCATCACATCCTCCATGATACTTGTCATTACACTGCCCCATGACCTTTTTCAGAACAATCCTCCATGATACCAGTCATCACAATGCTCCATGACCATTGTTGTCACAATGCTCCATGCCCCTTTCAACACAATGCTCCATGACAACTGTTATCACAATTCTCCATGGCTTTTGTCATCACAATTATACATGGCCCCTGTAAGCACAGTGCTCCATGACCCCTTTCATCACAATGCTCCATGACACCTGTCATCACAATGCTCCGTGGTCTTTGTCATCACAATTATATATTGCCCCTGTGATCACAGTGCTCCATGACCCCTTTCATCACAATGCTCCATGACCACTGTCATCACAATGCCCCATGACCCCTGTCATCACAATGCTCCATGGCCCCTGTCATTACAATGCTCCATGACCACTGTCATCAGAATGTTCCATGATCGCTGTAATCACAATGACCCATGACACCTTTCCTCAGAAGGCTCCAGTACGCCTGTCATCACAATGCTCCAATGACCGTCTCATCACAATGCTGCATGATCCCTGTCAGCACAACGTTCCATGACAATTGTCATCACAATGCTCCATGACACCTGTCATCACAATGTTGCCTGCCCATGTCATCAAAATGCTCCATGTCCCCTGTAATCACAATGTTCCATTACACCTGTCTTCACAATGTTCCCTGCCCATGTCATCACAATGCTCCATTACCAATGTAATCAAAATGTTCGCCTGCCCTTGTCATCAAAATGCTCCATGGCCCCTTTAATCACAATGCTCCATGAACCCTGTCGTCACAATGTTCCATGACAGTTGTCATCACAATGCTCCATGACCCTGTAATCACAATGCTCCATGCCCTTGTCATCACAATGCTCCAGAACTCTTGTCATCATAATGATGAATGCTCGTGTCATCACAAAGCTCCATGATACTTGTCATCACAATGTTCCATGGCCTTGTCATTACAATACTCCATGGCCCCTGTCATCACAGTGGTCCATGATACCTTTTATCACAATTCTAGATGACCACTGTCATCACAATGGTCCAGGACACTTGTCATCACAATGATCCATGACCACTTACATCACAATGCTCCTTGACTCCTGTCATCACAATGCTCCATAGCCTATGCATTCGCAATGCTACATGGTCCCTGTAATCACATTGCTCCATGATCCATTTCATCACAATGCTCTATGACCACTGTCATTACAATGCCACATTATACCTGTCATCACAATGCTCCATGGCCCCTGTCAGCACAATGTTCCATGACAGATGTCATCACTATCCTCCATGGTCCCTGTAATCACAATGCTCCATTCCCTTGTCAACGCAATGCTCCAGAACTCTTGTCATCATAATGCTCCATGCCCGTGTCATCACAATGCTTGAAGAACCTTGTCATCACAATGCTCCATGAACCGTGTCATCACAAGGTTCCAGGACCCTTGTCATCACAATGATCCATGACCCCTGTCATCTCAATGCTCCATGATCTTTGTATTCACAATGCTCCATGGCCCCTATAATTGCGGTGAACCATGACCCCTGTCATCACAATGCTCCCTGGTATATTTCATCACAATTCTAGATGACCACTGTCATCACAGTGCTCCACGGCCCCTGTCGTCAGAGTCCTCCATGATACCATTCATTACAATTCTACATGACCACTGTCGTCACAATGCCCCATGACACCTGTCATCACAATTCGCCATGGCACTTGTCATCACAATGCTCCATGAACCATATCATCACAATGTTCTTGGACACTTGTCATCACAATGCTCCATGACAACTTACATCACAATGCTCCTTGACCCCTGTCATTTCATTGCTCCATGGCCTATGCATTCACAATGCTCCATGGCTCCTGTAATCACATTGCTCCATGATCCCTTTCATCACAATGCTCCAAGACCGCTGTCATCACAATGCCCCATGACGCCTATCATCATAATGCTCCAAGGCCCCCACTCATCACAATGCTCCATGATCCCTGCCATCACAATGTTCCATGACACTAGTCATCACAGTCCTCCATGACCCCTGTCATCCGAATATTGACTGCCCATGTAAACACAATGCTCCTGGTCCCCTGTAATCACAATGCTCCATACCCTTGTCATCACAATGCTCCAGAACTCTTGTCATCATAATTCTCCATGCCCGTGTCATCACAGTGCTCCATGACCACTTTCATCACAATGCTCCTTGACCCCTGTCATTACAATGCTCTATGACCACTGTCATCACAATGCCACATGACACCTGTCATCACAATGCTCTATAGCCCCTGTCAGCACAATGTTCCATGACAGGTATCATCACAATGATCCATGACTGCTGTCATCACAATGTTCCCTGCCCTTGTCATCTCAATGCTCCATGGCCCCTGTCCTCACAATGCTCCATGCTCATATCATCACAATGCTCCATTACCCATGTCATCGTAGTGATCCATGACCCCTTTCATCACAATGCTCCATGACCCCAGTCATCACAATGCTCCATAGCCCTTGTCATCACAATGCTCCATTAGCCCTGTCATCACAATGTTCCATGACTCTTGTCATCAAAATGCCTCATGATCCATTTAATCACAATGCTCCATGACTCCTTTCATCACATCCTCCATGATACTTGTCATCACACTGCCCCATGACCTTTTTCAGAACAATGCTCCATGATACCAGTCATCACAATGCTCCATGACCATTGTCGTCACAATGCTCCATGCCCCTTTCAACACAATGCTCCATGACAACTGTCATCACAATGCTCCATGGCCTTTGTCATCACAATTATACATGGCCCCTGTGATCACAGTGCCCCATGACCCCTGTCATCACAATGCTCCATGGCCCCTGTCATTACAATGCTCCATGACCACTGTCATCACAATGTTCCATGATCGCTGTAATCACAATGACCCATGACACCTTTCCTCAGAAGTCTCCAGTACGCCTGTCATCACAATGCTCCAATGACCGTCTCATCACAATGCTCCATGATCCCTGTCAGCACAACGTTACATGAAAATTGTCATCCCAATGCTCCATGACACCTGTCATCACAATGTTGCCTGCCCATGTCATCAAAATGCTCCATGTCCCCTGTAATCACAATGTTCCGTTACACCTGTCTTCACAATGTTCCCTGCCCATGTCATCACAATGCTCCATTACCAATGTAATCAAAATGTTCGCCTGCCCTTGTCATCAAAATGCTCCATGGCCCCTTTAATCACAATGCTCCATGAACCCTGTCATCACAATATTCCATGACAGTTGTCATCACAATGCTCCATGACCCTTTAATCACAATGCTCCATGCCCTTGTCATCACAATGCTCCAGAACTCTTGTCATCATAATGATGAATGCTCGTGTCATCACAAAGCTCCATGATACTTGTCATCACAATGTTCCATGGCCTTGTCATTACAATACTCCATGGCCCCTGTCATCACAGTGGTCCATGATACCTTTTATCACAATTCTAGATGACCACTGTCATCACAATGGTCCAGGACACTTGTCATCACAATGATCCATGACCACTTACATCACAATGCTCCTTGACTCCTGTCATCACAATGCTCCATAGCCTATGCATTCGCAATGCTACATGGTCCCTGTAATCACATTGCTCCATGATCCATTTCATCACAATGCTCTATGACCACTGTCATTACAATGCCACATTATACCTGTCATCACAATGCTCCATGGCCCCTGTCAGCACAATGTTCCATGACAGATGTCATCACTATCCTCCATGGTCCCTGTAATCACAATGCTCCATTCCCTTGTCAACGCAATGCTCCAGAACTCTTGTCATCATAATGCTCCATGCCCGTCTCATCACAATTCTCCATGACACTTTTCATTAAAATGCTCCATGGCCTTTATCATCACAATGCTCCATGGCCCCTGTTATCACAGTGATCCATGGTACCTGTCATCACAATGCTAGATAACCTCTGTCATCACAATGCCCGATGACACCTGTCATCAGAATTGGCCATGGCCCTTGTCATCACAATGCTCCATGCCCTTGTCACCACAATGCTCCAGAACTCTTGGCATCATAATGCTCCATGCCCGTCTCATCACAATTCTCCATGACACTTTTCATTAAAATGCTCCATGGCCTTTATCATCACAATGCTCCATGGCCCCTGTTATCACAGTGATCCATGGTACCTGTCATCACAATGCTAGATAACCTCTGTCATCACAATGCCCGATGACACCTGTCATCAGAATTGGCCATGGCCCTTGTCATCACAATGCTCCATGCCCTTGTCACCACAATGCTCCAGAACTCTTGGCATCATAATGCTCCATGCCCGTCTCATCACAATGCTCCATGACACTTGTCATCAAAATGCTCCATGGCCTTTGTCATCACAATGCTCCATGGCCCCTGTTATCACAGTGCTCCATGTTACCTTTCATCACAATTCTAGATGACCACTGTCATCACAATGCCCCATGACACATGTCATCAAAATTCGCCATGGCCCTTGTCACCACAATGATCCATGACCCCTGTCATCACAATGCTCCCTGGTATATGTCATCACAATTCTAGATGACCACTGTCATCACAGTGCTCCACGGCCCCTGTTGTCAGAGTCCTCCATGATACCTTTCATTACAATTCTACATGACCACTGTCATCACAATGCCCCATGACACCTGTCATCACAATTCGCCATGGCACTTGTCATCACAATGCTCCAGGAACCATGTCATAACAATGTTCATGGACACTTGTCATCACAATGCTCCATGACAACTTACATCACAATGCTCCTTGACCCCTGTCATTTCATTGGTCCATGGCCTATGCATTCACAATGCTCCATGGCTCCTGTAATCACATTGCTCCATGATCCCTTTCATCACAATGCTCCAAGACCGCTGTCATCACAATGCCCCATGATGCCTATCTTCATAATGCTCCAAGGCCCCTCTTATCACAATGCTCCATGATCCCTGTCCTCACAATGTTCCATGACACTACTCATCACAGCGCTCCATGACCGCTGTCATTACAATATTCACTGCCCATGTAATCACAATGCTCCTGGTCCCCTGTAATCACAATTCTCCATACCCTTGTCATCACAATGCTCCAGAACTCTTGTCATCATAATTCTCCATGCCCGTGTCATCACAGTGCTCCATGACCACTTTCATCACAATGCTCCTTGACCCCTGTCATCACAATGATCTATGACCACTGTCATCACAATGCCACATGACACCTGTCATCACAATGCTCTATAGCCCCTGTCAGCACAATGTTCCATGACAGGTATCATCACAATGATCCATGACTGCTGTCATCACAATGTTCCCTGCCCTTGTCAACTCAATGCTCTATGGCCCCTGTCCTCACAATGCTCAATGCTCATATCATCACAATGCTCCATTACCCATGTCATTGTAGTGATCCATGACCCCTTTCATCACAATGCTCCATGACCCCAGTCATCACAATGCTCCATAGCCCTTGTCATCACAATGCTCCATTAGCCCTGTCATCACAATATTCCATGACTCTTGTCATCAAAATGCCTCATGATCCATTTAATCACAATGCTCCATGCCTCCTTTCATCACATCCTCCATGATACTTGTCATTACACTGCCCCATGACCTTTTTCAGAACAATGCTCCATGATACCAGTCTTCACAATGCTCCATGACCATTGTCGTCACAATGCTCCATGCCCCTTTCAACACAATGCTCCATGACCCCAGTCATCACAATGCTCCATGCCCGTATCATCACAATGCTCCATTACCCATGTCATCATAGTGATCCATGACCACATTCATCACAGTGCTGCATGACACCTGTCATCACAATGCTCCGTGGTCTTTGTCATCACAATGCTCCATGACAACTGTCATCACAATTCTCCATGGCTTTTGTCATCACAATTATACATGGCCCCTGTAAGCACAGTGCTCCATGACCCCTTTCTTCACAATGCTCCATGACACCTGTCATCACAATGCTCCGTGGTCTTTGTCATCACAATGCTCCATGACCACTGTCATCACCATGCCCCATGACCCCATTCATCACAATGCTCCATAGCCCTTGTCATCACAATGCTCCATTAGCCCTGTCATCACAATGTTCCATGACTCTGGTCATCAAAATGCCTCATGATCCATTTAATCACAATGCTCCATGACTCCTTTCATCACATCCTCCATAATACTTGTCATTACACTGCCCCATGACCTTTTTCAGAACAATGCTCCATGATACCAGTCATCACAATGCTCCATGACCATTGTCGTCACAATGCTCCATGCCCCTTTCAACACAATGCTCCATGACAACTGTCATCACAATGCTCCATGGCCTTTGTCATCCCAATTATACATGGCCCCTGTGATCACAGTGCTCCATGACCCCTTTCATCACAATGCTCCATGACCACTGTCATCACAATGCCCCATGACCCCTGTCATCACAATGCTCCATGGCCCCTGTCATTACAATGCTCCATGACCACTGTCATCACAATGTTCCATGATCGCTGTAATCACAATGACCCATGACACCTTTCCTCAGAAGGCTCCAGTACGCCTGTCATCACAATGCTCCAATGACCGTCTCATCACAATGCTGCATGATCCCTGTCAGCACAACGTTCCATGACAATTGTCATCACAATGCTCCATGACACCTGTCATCACAATGTTGCCTGCCCATGTCATCAAAATGCTCTATGTCCCCTGTAATCACAATGTTCCATTACACCAGTCTTCACAATGTTCCCTGCCCATGTCATCACAATGCTCCATTACCAATGTAATCAAAATGTTCGCCTGCCCTTGTCATCAAAATGCTCCATGGCCCCTTTAATCACAATGCTCCATGAACCCTGTCATCACAATGTTCCATGACAGTTGTCATCACAATGCTCCATGACCCTGTAATCACAATGCTCCATGCCCTTGTCATCACAATGCTCCAGAACTCTTGTCATCATAATGATGAATGATCGTGTCATCACAAAGCTCCATGATACTTGTCATCACAATGTTCCATGGCCTTGTCATTACAATACTCCATGGCCCTTGTCATCACAGTGCTCCATGATACCTTTTATCACAATTCTAGATGACCACTGTCATCACAATGGTCCAGGACACTTGTTATCACAATGATCCATGACCACTTACATCACAATGCTCCTTGACTCCTGTCATCACAATGCTCCATAGCCTATGCATTCGCAATGCTACATGGTCCCTGTAATCACATTGCTCCATGATCCATTTCATCACAATGCTCTATGACCACTGTCATTACAATGCCACATTATACCTGTCATCACAATGCTCCATGGCCCCTGTCAGCACAATGTTCCATGACAGATGTCATCACTATCCTCCATGGTCCCTGTAATCACAATGCTCCATTCCCTTGTCAACGCAATGCTCCAGAACTCTTGTCATCATAATGCTCCATGCCCGTCTCATCACAATTCTCCATGACACTTTTCATTAAAATGCTCCATGGCCTTTATCATCACAATGCTCCATGGCCCCTGTTATCACAGTGATCCATGGTACCTGTCATCACAATGCTAGATAACCTCTGTCATCACAATGCCCGATGACACCTGTCATCAGAATTGGCCATGGCCCTTGTCATCACAATGCTCCATGCCCTTGTCACCACAATGCTCCAGAACTCTTGGCATCATAATGCTCCATGCCCGTCTCATCACAATGCTCCATGACACTTGTCATCAAAATGCTCCATGGCCTTTGTCATCACAATGCTCCATGGCCCCTGTTATCACAGTGCTCCATGTTACCTTTCATCACAATTCTAGATGACCACTGTCATCACAATGCCCCAGGACACCTGTCATCAAAATTCGCCATGGCCCTTGTCATCACAATGATCCATGTCATCACAATGTTCCTGGACACTTATCATCACAATGAACTATGACCACATTCATCACAATGCTCCATGACCCCTGTCATCACACTGCTCCATGGCCTATGCATTCAAAATGCTCCATGGCCCCTGTAATCACATTGCTCCATGATCCCTTTCATCACAATGTTCTATGACCACTCTCATCACAATACCCCATGACGCCTATCATCATAATGCTCCAAGGCCCCACTCATCACAATGCTCCATGAACCCTGTCATCACAATGTTCCATGACACTTGTCATCACAGTGCTCCATGAACCCCTGTCATCACAATATTCACTGCCCATGTAATCACAATGCTCCTGAGCCCCTGTAATCACAGTGCTCCATACCCTTTTCATCACAATGCTCCAGAACTCTTGTCATCATAATGCTCCATGCCCGTGTCATCACAATGCTTGAAGAAACTTGTCATCACAATGCTCCATGAACCGTGTCATCACAAGGTTCCAGGACCCTTGTCATCACAATGATCCATGACCCCTGTCATCTCAATGCTCCATGATCTTTGTATTCACAATGCTCCATGGCCCCTATAATTGCGGTGAACCATGACCCCTGTCATCACAATGCTCCCTGGTATATTTCATCACAATTCTAGATGACCACTGTCATCACAGTGCTCCACGGCCCCTGTTGTCAGAGTCCTCCATGATACCATTCATTACAATTCTACATGACCACTGTCATCACAATGCCCCATGACACCTGACATCACAATTCGCCATGGCACTTGTCATCACAATGCTCCATGAACCATGTCATCACAATGTTCATGGACACTTGTCATCACAGTGCTCCATGACAACTTACATCACAATGCTCCTTGACCCCTGTCATTTCATTGCTCCATGGCCTATGCATTCACAATGCTCCATGGCTCCTGTAATCACATTGCTCCATGATCCCTTTCATCACAATGCTCCAAGACCGCTGTCATCACAATGCCCCATGATGCCTATCATCATAATGCTCCAAGGCCCCTCTTATCACAATGCTCCATGATCCGTGTCATCACAGTGTTCCATGACACTAGTCATCACAGTGCTCCATGATCCCTGTCATCACAATATTCACTGCCCATGTAATCACAATGCTCCTGGTCCCCTGTAATCACAATGCTCCATACCCTTGTCATCACAATGCTGCAGAACACTTGTCATCATAATTCTCCATGCCCGTGTCATCACAGTGCTCCATGACCACTTTCATCACAATGCTCCTTGACCCCTGTCATTACAATGCTCTATGACCACTGTCATCACAATGCCACATGACACCTGTCATCACAATGCTCTATAGCCCCTGTCAGCACAATGTTCCATGACAGGTATCATCACAATGATCCATGACTGCTGTCATCACAATGTTCCCTGCCCTTGTCATCTCAATGCTCCCTGGACCCTGTCCTCACAATGCTCCATGCTTATATCATCACAATGCTCCATTACCCATGTCATCGTAGTGATCCATGACCCCTTTCATCATAATGCTCCATGACCCCAGTCATCACAATGCTCCATAGCCCTTGTCATCACAATGCTCCATTAGCCCTGTCATCACAATGTTCCATGACTCTTGTCATCAAAATGCCTCATGATCCATTTAATCACAATGCTCCATGACTCCTTTCATCACATCCTCCATGATACTTGTCATTACTCTGCCCCATGACCTTTTTCAGAACAATGCTCCATGATACCAGTCATCACAATGCTCCATGACCATTGTCGTCACAATGCTCCATGCCCCTTTCAACACAATGCTCCATGACAACTGTCATCACAATGCTCCATGGCCTTTGTCATCACAATTATACATGGCCCCTGTGATCACAGTGCTCCATGACCCCTGTCATCACAATGCTCCATGGCCCCTGTCATTACAATGCTCCATGACCACTGTCATCACAATGTTCCATGATCGCTGTAATCACAATGACCCATGACACCTTTCCTCAGAAGTCTCCAGTACGCCTGTCATCACAATGCTCCAATGACCGTCTCATCACAATGCTCCATGATCCCTGTCAGCACAACGTTACATGAAAATTGTCATCCCAATGCTCCATGACACCTGTCATCACAATGTTGCCTGCCCATGTCATCAAAATGCTCCATGTCCCCTGTAATCACAATGTTCCGTTACACCTGTCTTCACAATGTTCCCTGCCCATGTCATCACAATGCTCCATTACCAATGTAATCAAAATGTTTGCCTGCCCTTGTCATCAAAATGCTCCATGGCCCCTTTAATCACAATGCTCCATGAACCCTGTCATCACAATATTCCATGACAGTTGTCATCACAATGCTCCATGACGCTTTAATCACAATGCTCCATGCCCTTGTCATCACAATGCTCCAGAACTCTTGTCATCATAATGATGAATGCTCGTGTCATCACAAAGCTCCATGATACTTGTCATCACAATGTTCCATGGCCTTGTCATTACAATACTCCATGGCCCATGTCATCACAGTGCTCCATGATACCTTTTATCACAATTCTAGATGACCACTGTCATCACAGTGCTCCACGGCCCCTGTTGTCAGAGTCCTCCATGATACCATTCATTACAATTCTACATGACCACTCTCATCACAATGCCCCATGACACCTGTCATCACAATTCGCCATGGCACTTGTCATCACAATGCTCCATGAACCATGTCATCACAATGTTCATGGACACTTGTCATCACAATGCTCCATGACAACTTACATCACAATGCTCCTTGACCCCTGTCATTTCATTGCTCCATGGCCTATGCATTCACAATGCTCCATGGCTCCTGTAATCACATTGCTCCATGATCCCTTTCATCACAATGCTCCAAGACCGCTGTCATCACAATGCCCCATGATGCCTATCATCATAATGCTCCAAGACCCCTCTTATCACAATGCTCCATGATCCGTGTCATCACAGTGTTCCATGACACTAGTCATCACAGTGCTCCATGACCCCTGTCATCACAATATTCACTGCCCATGTAATCACAATGCTCCTGGTCCCCTGTAATCACAATGCTCCATACCCTTGTCATCACAATGCTGCAGAACTCTTGTCATCATAATTCTCCATGCCCGTGTCATCACAGTGCTCCATGACCACTTTCATCACAATGCTCCTTGACCCCTGTCATCACAATGCTCTATGAACACTGTCATCACAATGCCACATGACAGCTGTCATCACAATGCTCTATAGCCCCTGTCAGCACAATGTTCCATGACAGGTATCATCACAATGATCCATGACTGCTGTCATCACAATGTTCCCTGCCCTTGTCATCTCAATGCTCCCTGGACCCTGTCCTCACAATGCTCCATGCTCATATCATCACAATGCTCCATTACCCATGTCATCGTAGTGATCCATGACCCCTTTCATCATAATGCTCCATGACCCCAGTCATCACAATGCTCCATAGCCCTTGTCATCACAATGCTCCATTAGCCCTGTCATCACAATGTTCCATGACTCTTGTCATCAAAATGCCTCATGATCCATTTAATCACAATGCTCCATGACTCCTTTCATCACATCCTCCATGATACTTGTCATTACTCTGCCCCATGACCTTTTTCAGAACAATGCTCCATGATACCAGTCATCACAATGCTCCATGACAATTGTTGTCACAATGCTCCATGCCCCTTTCAACACAATGCTCCATGACAACTGTCATCACAATGCTCCATGGCCTTTGTCATCACAATTATACATGGCCCCTGTGATCACAGTGCTCCATGACACCTTTCATCACAATGCTCCATGACCACTGTCATCACAATGCCCCATGACCCCTGTCATCACAATGCCCCATGACCACTGTCATCACAATGCCCCATGACCCCTGTCATTACAATGCTCCATGACCACTGTCATCACAATGTTCCATGATCGCTGTAATCACAATGACCCATGACACCTTTCCTCAGAAGGCTCCAGTACGCCTGTCATCACAATGCTCCAATGACCGTCTCATCACAATGCTCCATGATCCCTGTCAGCACAACGTTCCATGACAATTGTCATCCCAATGCTCCATGACACCTCTCATCACAATGTTGCCTGCCCATATCATCAAAATGCTCCATGTCCCCGGCAATCACAATGTTCCATTACACCTGTCTTCACAATGTTCCGTGCCCATGTCATCACAATGCTCCATTACCAATGTAATCAAAATGTTCGCCTGCCCTTGTCATCAAAATGCTCCATGGCCCCTTTAATCACAATGCTCCATGAACCCTGTCATCACAATGTTCCATGACAGTTGTCATCACAATGCTCCATGACCCTGTAATCACAATGCTCCATGCCCTTGTCATCACAATGCTCCAGAACTCTTGTCATCATAATGATGAATGCTCGTGTCATCACAAAGCTCCATGATACTTGTCATCACAATGTTCCATGGCCTTGTCATTACAAAACTCCATGGCGCCTGTCATCACAGTGCTCCATGATACCTTTTATCACAATTCTAGATGACCACTGTCATCACAATGGTCCAGGACACTTGTCATCACAATGCTCCATGATCCATGTCATCACAATGTTCCTGGACACTTATCATCACAATGAACTATGACCACATTCATCACAATGCTCCATGACCCCTGTCATCACACTGCTCCATGGCCTATGCATTCAAAATGCTCCATGGCCCCTGTAATCACATTGCTCCATGATCCCTTTCATCACAATGTTCTATGACCACTCTCATCACAACACCCCATGACGCCTATCATCATAATGCTCCAAGGCCCCTCTCATCACAATGCTCCATGAACCCTGTCATCACAATGTTCCATGACACTTGTCATCACAGTGCTCCATGAACCCCTGTCATCACAATATTCACTGCCCATGTAATCACAATGCTCCTGGGCCCCTGTAATCACAGTGCTCCATACACTTTTCATCACAATGCTCCAGAACTCTTGTCATCATAATGCTCCATGCCCGTGTCATCACAATGCTTGAAGAACCTTGTCATCACAATGCTCCATGAACCATGTCATCACAAGGTTCCAGGACCCTTGTCATCACAATGATCCATGACCCCTGTCATCTCAATGCTCAATGATCTTTGTATTCACAATGCTCCATGGCCCCTATAATTGCGGTGAACCATGACCCCTGTCATCACAATGCTCCCTGGTATATTTCATCACAATTCTAGATGACCACTGTCATCACAGTGCTCCACGGCCCCTGTCGTCAGAGTCCTCCATGATACCATTCATTACAATTCTACATGACCACTGTCGTCACAATGCCCCATGACACCTGACATCACAATTCGCCATGGCACTTGTCATCACAATGCTCCATGAACCATATCATCACAATGTTCTTGGACACTTGTCATCACAATGCTCCATGACAACTTACATCACAATGCTCCTTGACCCCTGTCATTTCATTGCTCCATGGCCTATGCATTCACAATGCTCCATGGCTCCTGTAATCACATTGCTCCATGATCCCTTTCATCACAATGCTCCAAGACCGCTGTCATCACAATGCCCCATGACGCCTATCATCATAATGCTCCAAGGCCCCTCTCATCACAATACTCCATGATCCCTGTCATTAACAATGTTCCAGGACACTAGTCATCACAGTGCTCCATGACCCCTGTCATCCCAATATTGACTGCCCATGTAAACACAATGCTCCTGGTCCCCTGTAATCACAATGCTCCGTACCCTTGTCATCACAATGCTCCAGAACTCTTGTCATCATAATGCTCCACGCCCGTGTCATCACAGTGCTCCATGACCACTTTCATCACAATGCTCCTTGACCCCTGTCATCACCATGCTCTATGAACACTGTCATCACAATGCCACATTACACCTGCCATCACAATGCTCTATAGCCCCTGTCAGCACAATGTTCCATGACAGGTATCATCACAATGATCCATGACTGCTGTCATCACAATGTTCCCTGCCCTTGTCATCTCAATGCTCCCTGGACCCTGTCCTCACAATGCTCCATGCTCATATCATCACAATGCTCCATTACCCATGTCATCGTAGTGATCCATGACCCCTTTCATCATAATGCTCCATGACCCCAGTCATCACAATGCTCCATAGCCCTTGTCATCACAATGCTCCATTAGCCCTGTCATCACAATGTTCCATGACTCTTGTCATCAAAATGCCTCATGATCCATTTAATCACAATGCTCCATGACTCCTTTCATCACATCCTCCATGATACTTGTCATTACTCTGCCCCATGACCTTTTTCAGAACAATGCTCCATGATACCAGTCATCACAATGCTCCATGACCATTGTCGTCACAATGCTCCATGCCCCTTTCAAAACAATGCTCCATGACAACTGTCATCACAATGCTCCATGGCCTTTGTCATCACAATTATACATGGCCCCTATCATCACAGTGCTCCATGACACCTTTCATCACAATGCTCCATGACCACTGTCATCACAATGCCCCAGGACCCCTGTCATCACAATGCTCCATGGCCCCTGTCATTACAATGCTCCATGACCACTGTCATCACAATGTTCCATGATCGCTGTAATCACAATGACCCATGACACCTTTCCTCAGAAGGCTCCAGTACGCCTGTCATCACAATGCTCCAATGACCGTCTCATCACAATGCTGCATATTCCCTGTCAGCACAACGTTCCATGACAATTGTCATCACAATGCTCCATGACACCTGTCATCACAATGTTGCCTGCCCATGTCATCAAAATGCTCCATGTCCCCTGTAATCACAATGTTCTGTTACACCTGTCTTCACAATGTTCCCTGCCCATGTCATCACAATGCTCCATTACCAATGTAATCAAAATGTTCGCCTGCCCTTGTCATCAAAATGCTCCATGGCCCCTTTAATCACAATGCTCCATGAACCCTGTCATCACAATGTTCCATGACAGTTGTCATCACAATGCTCCATGACCCTTTAATCACAATGCTCCATGCCCTTGTCATCACAATGCTCCAGAACTCTTGTCATCATAATGATGAATGCTCGTGTCATCACAAAGCTCCATGATACTTGTCATCACAATGTTCCATGGCCTTGTCATTACAATACTCCATGGCCCCTGTCATCACAGTGCTCCATGATACCTTTTATCACAATTCTAGATGACCACTGTCATCACAATGCCCCAAGACACATGTCATCACAATTCGCCATGGCCCTTGCCATCACAATGCTCCATGACCCGTGTCATCACAATGGTCCAGGACACTTGTCATCACAATGATCCATGACCACTTACATCACAATGCTCCTTGACTCCTGTCATCACAATGCTCCATAGCCTATGCATTCGCAATGCTACATGGTCCCTGTAATCACATTGCTCCATGATCCATTTCATCACAATGCTCTATGACCACTGTCATTACAATGCCACATTATACCTGTCATCACAATGCTCCATGGCCCCTGTCAGCACAATGTTCCATTACAGATGTCAGCACTATCCTCCATGGTCCCTGTAATCACAATGCTCCATTCCCTTGTCAACGCAATGCTCCAGAACTCTTGTCATCATAATTCTCCATGCCCGTCTCATCACAATGCTCCATGACACTTGTCATCAAAATGCTCCATGGCCTTTGTCATCACAATGCTCCATGGCCCCTGTTATCACAGTGCTCCATGTTACCTTTCATCACAATTCTAGATGACCACTGTCATTACAATGCCCCATGACACCTGTCATCACAATTCGCCATGGCCCTTGTCATCACAATGATCCATGATCCATGTCATCACAATGTTCCTGGACACTTATCATCACAATGAACTATGACCACATTCATCACAATGCTCCATGACCCCTGTCATCACACTGCTCCATGGCCTATGCATTCAAAATGCTCCATGGCCCCTGTAATCACATTGCTCCATGATCCCTTTCATCACAATGTTCTATGACCACTCTCATCACAATACCCCATGACGCCTATCATCAAAAGGCTACAAGGCCCCTCCCATCACAATGCTCCATGAACCCTGTCATCACAATGTTCCATTACACTTGTCATCACAGTGCTCCATGAACCCCTGTCATCACAATACTCACTGCCCATGTAATCACAATGCTCCTGGTCCCCTGTAATCACAGTTCTCCATACCCTTGTCATCACAATGCTCCAGAACTCTTGTCATCATAATTCTCCATGCCCGTGTCATCACAGTGCTCCATGACCACTTTCATCACAATGCTCCTTGACCCCTGTCATCACAATGATCTATGACCACTGTCATCACAATGCCACATGACACCTGTCATCACAATGCTCTATAGCCCCTGTCAGCACAATGTTCCATGACAGGTATCATCACAATGATCCATGACTGCTGTCATCACAATGTTCCCTGCCCTTGTCATCTCAATGCTCCATGGCCCCTGTCCTCACAATGCTCCATGCTCATATCATCACAATGCTCCATTACCCATGTCATCGTAGTGATCCATGACCCCTTTCATCACAATGCTCCATGACCCCAGTCATCACAATGCTCCATAGCCCTTGTCATCACAATGCTCCATTAGCCCTGTCATCACAATATTCCATGACTCTTGTCATCAAAATGCCTCATGATCCATTTAATCACAATGCTCCATGACTCCTTTCATCACATCCTCCATGATACTTGTCATTACACTGCCCCATGACCTTTTTCAGAACAATGCTCCATGATACCAGTCATCACAATGCTCCATGACCATTGTCGTCACAATGCTCCATGCCCCTTTCAACACAATGCTCCATGACAACTGTCATCACAATGCTCCATGACCACTGTCATCACAATGTTCCATGATCGCTGTAATCACAATGACCCATGACACCTTTCCTCAGAAGGCTCCAGTACGCCTGTCATCACAATGCTCCAATGACCGTCTCATCACAATGCTCCATGATCCCTGTCAACACAACGTTACATGAAAATTGTCATCCCAATGCTCCATGACACCTGTCATCAGAATGTTGCCTGCCCATGTCATCAAAATGCTCCATGTCCCCTGTAATCACAATGTTCCGTTACACCTGTCTTCACAATGTTCCCTGCCCATGTCATCACAATGCTCCATTACCAATGTAATCAAAATGTTCGCCTGCCCTTGTCATCAAAATGCTCCATGGCCCCTTTAATCACAATGCTCCATGAACCCTGTCATCACAATATTCCATGACAGTTGTCATCACAATGCTCCATGACCCTTTAATCACAATGCTCCATGCCCTTGTCATCACAATGCTCCAGAACTCTTGTCATCATAATGATGAATGCTCGTGTCATCACAAAGCTCCATGATACTTGTCATCACAATGTTCCATGGCCTTGTCATTACAATACTCCATGGCCCCTGTCATCACAGTGGTCCATGATACCTTTTATAACAATTCTAGATGACCACTGTCATCACAATGGTCCAGGACACTTGTCATCACAATGATCCATGACCACTTACATCACAATGCTCCTTGACTCCTGTCATCACAACGCTCCATAGCCTATGCATTCGCAATGCTACATGGTCCCTGTATTCACATTGCTCCATGATCCATTTCATCACAATGCTCTATGACCACTGTCATTACAATGCCACATTATACCTGTCATCACAATGCTCCATGGCCCCTGTCAGCACAATGTTCCATGACAGATGTCATCACTATCCTCCATGGTCCCTGTAATCACAATGCTCCATTCCCTTGTCAACGCAATGCTCCAGAACTCTTGTCATCATAATGCTCCATGCCCGTCTCATCACAATTCTCCATGACACTTTTCATTAAAATGCTCCATGGCCTTTATCATCACAATGCTCCATGGCCCCTGTTATCACAGTGATCCATGGTACCTGTCATCACAATGCTAGATAACCTCTGTCATCACAATGCCCGATGACACCTGTCATCAGAATTGGCCATGGCCCTTGTCATCACAATGCTCCATGCCCTTGTCACCACAATGCTCCAGAACTCTTGGCATCATAATGCTCCATGCCCGTCTCATCACAATGCTCCATGACACTTGTCATCAAAATGCTCCATGGCCTTTGTCATCACAATGCTCCATGGCCCCTGTTATCACAGTGCTCCATGTTACCTTTCATCACAATTCTAGATGACCACTGTCATCACAATGCCCCATGACACCTGTCATCAAAATTCGCCATGGCCCTTGTCACCACAATGATCCATGACCCCTGTCATCACAATGCTCCCTGGTATATTTCATCACAATTCTAGATGACCACTGTCATCACAGTGCTCCACGGCCCCTGTTGTCAGAGTCCTCCATGATACCTTTCATTACAATTCTACATGACCACTGTCATCACAATGCCCCATGACACCTGTCATCACAATTCGCCATGGCACTTGTCATCACAATGCTCCAGGAACCATGTCATAACAATGTTCATGGACACTTGTCATCACAATGCTCCATGACAACTTACATCACAATGCTCCTTGACCCCTGTCATTTCATTGGTCCATGGCCTATGCATTCACAATGCTCCATGGATCCTGTAATCACATTGCTCCATGATCCCTTTCATCACAATGCTCCAAGACCGCTGTCATCACAATGCCCCATGATGCCTATCCTCATAATGCTCCAAGGCCCCTCTTATCACAATGCTCCATGATCCCTGTCCTCACAATGTTCCATGACACTACTCATCACAGCGCTCCATGACCCCTGTCATCACAATATTCACTGCCCATGTAATCACAATGCTCCTGGTCCCCTGTAATCACAATTCTCCATACCCTTGTCATCACAATGCTCCAGAACTCTTGTCATCATAATTCTCCATGCCCGTGTCATCACAGTGCCCCATGACCAATTTCATCACAATGCTCCTTGACCCCTGTCATCACAATGATCTATGACCACTGTCATCACAATGCCACATGACACCTGTCATCACAATGCTCTATAGCCCCTGTCAGCACAATGTTCCATGACAGGTATCATCACAATGATCCATGACTGCTGTCCTCACAATGTTCCCTGCCCTTGTCAACTCAATGCTCTATGGCCCCTGTCCTCACAATGCTCAATGCTCATATCATCACAATGCTCCATTACCCATGTCATCGTAGTGATCCATGACCCCTTTCATCACAATGCTCCATGACCCCAGTCATCACAATGCTCCATAGCCCTTGTCATCACAATGCTCCATTAGCCCTGTCATCACAATATTCCATGACTCTTGTCATCAAAATGCCTCATGATCCATTTAATCACAATGCTCCATGACTCCTTTCATCACATCCTCCATGATACTTGTCATTACACTGCCCCATGACCTTTTTCAGAACAATGCTCCATGATACCAGTCTTCACAATGCTCCATGACCATTGTCGTCACAATGCTCCATGCCCCTTTCAACACAATGCTCCATGACCCCAGTCATCACAATGCTCCATGCCCGTATCATCACAATGCTCCATTACCCATGTCATCATAGTGATCCATGACCACATTCATCACAGTGCTGCATGACACCTGTCATCACAATGCTCCGTGGTCTTTGTCATCACAATGCTCCATGACCACTGTCATCACCATGCCCCAAGACCCCAGTCATCACAAGGCTCCATAGCCCTTGTCATCACAATGCTCCATTAGCCCTGTCATCACAATGTTCCATGGCCTATGCATTCAAAATGCTCCATGGCCCCTGTAATCACATTGCTCCATGATCCCTTTCATCACAATGTTCTATGACCACTCTCATCACAATACCCCATGACGCCTATCATCATAATGCTCCAAGGCCCCACTCATCACAATGCTCCGTGAACCCTGTCATCACAATGTTCCATGACACTTGTCATCACAGTGCTCCATGAACCCCTGTCATCACAATATTCACTGCCCATGTAATCACAATGCTCCTGGGCCCCTGTAATCACAGTGCTCCATACCCTTTTCATCACAATGCTCCAGAACTCTTGTCATCATAATGCTCCATGCCCGTGTCCTCACAGTGCTTGAAGAACCTTGTCATCACAATGCTCCATGAACCGTGTCATCACAAGGTTCCAGGACCCTTGTCATCACAATGATCCATGACCCCTGTCATCTCAATGCTCCATGATCTTTGTATTCACAATGCTCCATGGCCCCTATAATTGCGGTGAACCATGACCCCTGTCATCACAATGCTCCCTGGTATATTTCATCACAATTCTAGATGACCACTGTCATCACAGTGCTCCACGGCCCCTGTTGTCAGAGTCCTCCATGATACCATTCATTACAATTCTACATGACCACTGTCATCACAATGCCCCATGACACCTGTCATCACAATTCGCCATGGCACTTGTCATCACAATGCTCCATGAACCATGTCATCACAATGTTCATGGACACTTGTCATCACAATGCTCCATGACAACTTACATCACAATGCTCCTTGACCCCTGTCATTTCATTGCTCCATGGCCTATGCATTCACAATGCTCCATGGCTCCTGTAATCACATTGCTCCATGATCCCTTTCATCACAATGCTCCAAGACCGCTGTCATCACAATGCCCCATGATGCCTATCATCATAATGCTCCAAGGCCCCTCTTATCACAATGCTCCATGATCCGTGTCATCACAGTGTTCCATGACACTAGTCATCACAGTGCTCCATGATCCCTGTCATCACAATATTCACTGCCCATGTAATCACAATGCTCCTGGTCCCCTGTAATCACAATGCTCCATACCCTTGTCATCACAATGCTGCAGAACTCTTGTCATCATAATTCTCCATGCCCGTGTCATCACAGTGCTCCATGACCACTTTCATCACAATGCTCCTTGACCCCTGTCATTACAATGCTCTATGACCACTGTCATCACAATGCCACATGACACCTGTCATCACAATGCTCTATAGCCCCTGTCAGCACAATGTTCCATGACAGGTATCATCACAATGATCCATGACTGCTGTCATCACAATGTTCCCTGCCCTTGTCATCTCAATGCTCCATGGCCCCTGTCCTCACAATGCTCCATGCTCATATCATCACAATGCTCCATTACCCATGTCATCGTAGTGATCCATGACCCCTTTCATCACAATGCTCCATGACCCCAGTCATCACAATGCTCCATAGCCCTTGTCATCACAATGCTCCATTAGCCCTGTCATCACAATGTTCCATGACTCTTGTCATCAAAATGCCTCATGATCCATTTAATAACAATGCTCCATGACTCCTTTCATCACATCCTCCATGATACTTGTCATCACACTGCCCCATGACCTTTTTCAGAACAATGCTCCATGATACCAGTCATCACAATGCTCCATGACCATTGTCGTCACAATGCTCCATGCCCCTTTCAACACAATGCTCCATGACAACTGTCATCACAATGCTCCATGGCCTTTGTCATCACAATTATACATGGCCCCTGTGATCACAGTGCCCCATGACCCCTGTCATCACAATGCTCCATGGCCCCTGTCATTACAATGCTCCATGACCACTGTCATCACAATGTTCCATGATCGCTGTAATCACAATGACCCATGACACCTTTCCTCAGAAGTCTCCAGTACGCCTGTCATCACAATGCTCCAATGACCGTCTCATCACAATGCTCCATGATCCCTGTCAGCACAACGTTACATGAAAATTGTCATCCCAATGCTCCATGACACCTGTCATCACAATGTTGCCTGCCCATGTCATCAAAATGCTCCATGTCCCCTGTAATCACAATGTTCCGTTACACCTGTCTTCACAATGTTCCCTGCCCATGTCATCACAATGCTCCATTACCAATGTAATCAAAATGTTCGCCTGCCCTTGTCATCAAAATGCTCCATGGCCCCTTTAATCACAATGCTCCATGAACCCTGTCATCACAATATTCCATGACAGTTGTCATCACAATGCTCCATGACCCTTTAATCACAATGCTCCATGCCCTTGTCATCACAATGCTCCAGAACTCTTGTCATCATAATGATGAATGCTCGTGTCATCACAAAGCTCCATGATACTTGTCATCACAATGTTCCATGGCCTTGTCATTACAATACTCCATGGCCCCTGTCATCACAGTGCTCCATGATACCTTTTATCACAATTCTAGATGACCACTGTCATCACAATGGTCCAGGACACTTGTCATCACAATGATCCATGACCACTTACATCACAATGCTCCTTGACTCCTGTCATCACAATGCTCCATAGCCTATGCATTCGCAATGCTACATGGTCCCTGTAATCACATTGCTCCATGATCCATTTCATCACAATGCTCTATGACCACTGTCATTACAATGCCACATTATACCTGTCATCACAATGCTCCATGGCCCCTGTCAGCACAATGTTCCATGACAGATGTCATCACTATCCTCCATGGTCCCTGTAATCACAATGCTCCATTCCCTTGTCAACGCAATGCTCCAGAACTCTTGTCATCATAATGCTCCATGCCCGTCTCATCACAATTCTCCATGACACTTTTCATTAAAATGCTCCATGGCCTTTATCATCACAATGCTCCATGGCCCCTGTTATCACAGTGATCCATGGTACCTGTCATCACAATGCTAGATAACCTCTGTCATCACAATGCCCGATGACACCTGTCATCAGAATTGGCCATGGCCCTTGTCATCACAATGCTCCATGCCCTTGTCACCACAATGCTCCAGAACTCTTGGCATCATAATGCTCCATGCCCGTCTCATCACAATTCTCCATGACACTTTTCATTAAAATGCTCCATGGCCTTTATCATCACAATGCTCCATGGCCCCTGTTATCACAGTGATCCATGGTACCTGTCATCACAATGCTAGATAACCTCTGTCATCACAATGCCCGATGACACCTGTCATCAGAATTGGCCATGGCCCTTGTCATCACAATGCTCCATGCCCTTGTCACCACAATGCTCCAGAACTCTTGGCATCATAATGCTCCATGCCCGTCTCATCACAATGCTCCATGACACTTGTCATCAAAATGCTCCATGGCCTTTGTCATCACAATGCTCCATGGCCCCTGTTATCACAGTGCTCCATGTTACCTTTCATCACAATTCTAGATGACCACTGTCATCACAATGCCCCATGACACATGTCATCAAAATTCGCCATGGCCCTTGTCACCACAATGATCCATGACCCCTGTCATCACAATGCTCCCTGGTATATGTCATCACAATTCTAGATGACCACTGTCATCACAGTGCTCCACGGCCCCTGTTGTCAGAGTCCTCCATGATACCTTTCATTACAATTCTACATGACCACTCTCATCACAATGCCCCATGACACCTGTCATCACAATTCGCCATGGCACTTGTCATCACAATGCTCCATGAACCATGTCCTAACAATGTTCATGGACACATGTCATCACAATGCTCCATGACAACTTACATCACAATGCTCCTTGACCCCTGTCATTTCATTGCTTCATGGCCTATGCATTCACAATGCTCCATGGCTCCTGTAATCACATTGCTCCATGATCCCTTTCATCACAATGCTCCAAGACCGCTGTCATCACAATGCCCCATGATGCCTATCATCATAATGCTCCAAGGCCCCTCTTATCACAATGCTCCATGATCCCTGTCCTCACAATGTTCCATGACACTACTCATCACAGCGCTCCATGACCGCTGTCATCACAATATTCACTGCCCATGTAATCACAATGCTCCTGGTCCCCTGTAATCACAATTCTCCATACCCTTGTCATCACAATGCTCCAGAACTCTTGTCATCATAATTCTCCATGCCCGTGTCATCACAGTGCTCCATGACCAATTTCATTACAATGCTCCTTGACCCCTGTCATCACAATGATCTATGACCACTGTCATCACAATGCCACATGACACCTGTCATCACAATGCTCTATAGCCCCTGTCAGCACAATGTTCCATGACAGGTATCATCACAATGATCCATGACTGCTGTCATCACAATGTTCCCTGCCCTTGTCAACTCAATGCTCTATGGCCCCTGTCCTCACAATGCTCAATGCTCATATCATCACAATGCTCCATTACCCATGTCATCGTAGTGATCCATGACCCCTTTCATCACAATGCTCCATGACCCCAGTCATCACAATGCTCCATAGCCCTTGTCATCACAATGCTCCATTAGCCCTGTCATCACAATATTCCATGACTCTTGTCATCAAAATGCCTCATGATCCATTTAATCACAATGCTCCATGCCTCCTTTCATCACATCCTCCATGATACTTGTCATTACACTGCCCCATGACCTTTTTCAGAACAATGCTCCATGATACCAGTCTTCACAATGCTCCATGACCATTGTCGTCACAATGCTCCATGCCCCTTTCAACACAATGCTCCATGACCCCAGTCATCACAATGCTCCATGCCCGTATCATCACAATGCTCCATTACCCATGTCATCATAGTGATCCATGACCACATTCATCACAGTGCTGCATGACACCTGTCATCACAATGCTCCGTGGTCTTTGTCATCACAATGCTCCATGACCACTGTCATCACCATGCCCCAAGACCCCAGTCATCACAATGCTCCATAGCCCTTGTCATCACAATGCTCCATTAGCCCTGTCATCACAATGTTCCATGACTCTTGTCAACAAAATGCCTCATGATCCATTTAATCACAATGCTCCATGACTCCTTTCATCACATCCTCCATGATACTTGTCATTACACTGCCCCATGACCTTTTTCAGAACAATGCTCCATGATACCAGTCATCACAATGCTCCATGACCATTGTTGTCACAATGCTCCATGCCCCTTTCAACACAATGCTCCATGACAACTGTTATCACAATTCTCCATGGCTTTTGTCATCACAATTATACATGGCCCCTGTAAGCACAGTGCTCCATGACCCCTTTCATCACAATGCTCCATGACACCTGTCATCACAATGCTCCGTGGTCTTTGTCATCACAATTATATATTGCCCCTGTGATCACAGTGCTCCATGACCCCTTTCATCACAATGCTCCATGACCACTGTCATCACAATGCCCCATGACCCCTGTCATCACAATGCTCCATGGCCCCTGTCATTACAATGCTCCATGACCACTGTCATCAGAATGTTCCATGATCGCTGTAATCACAATGACCCATGACACCTTTCCTCAGAAGGCTCCAGTACGCCTGTCATCACAATGCTCCAATGACCGTCTCATCACAATGCTGCATGATCCCTGTCAGCACAACGTTCCATGACAATTGTCATCACAATGCTCCATGACACCTGTCATCACAATGTTGCCTGCCCATGTCATCAAAATGCTCCATGTCCCCTGTAATCACAATGTTCCATTACACCTGTCTTCACAATGTTCCCTGCCCATGTCATCACAATGCTCCATTACCAATGTAATCAAAATGTTCGCCTGCCCTTGTCATCAAAATGCTCCATGGCCCCTTTAATCACAATGCTCCATGAACCCTGTCGTCACAATGTTCCATGACAGTTGTCATCACAATGCTCCATGACCCTGTAATCACAATGCTCCATGCCCTTGTCATCACAATGCTCCAGAACTCTTGTCATCATAATGATGAATGCTCGTGTCATCACAAAGCTCCATGATACTTGTCATCACAATGTTCCATGGCCTTGTCATTACAATACTCCATGGCCCCTGTCATCACAGTGGTCCATGATACCTTTTATCACAATTCTAGATGACCACTGTCATCACAATGGTCCAGGACACTTGTCATCACAATGATCCATGACCACTTACATCACAATGCTCCTTGACTCCTGTCATCACAATGCTCCATAGCCTATGCATTCGCAATGCTACATGGTCCCTGTAATCACATTGCTCCATGATCCATTTCATCACAATGCTCTATGACCACTGTCATTACAATGCCACATTATACCTGTCATCACAATGCTCCATGGCCCCTGTCAGCACAATGTTCCATGACAGATGTCATCACTATCCTCCATGGTCCCTGTAATCACAATGCTCCATTCCCTTGTCAACGCAATGCTCCAGAACTCTTGTCATCATAATGCTCCATGCCCGTGTCATCACAATGCTTGAAGAACCTTGTCATCACAATGCTCCATGAACCGTGTCATCACAAGGTTCCAGGACCCTTGTCATCACAATGATCCATGACCCCTGTCATCTCAATGCTCCATGATCTTTGTATTCACAATGCTCCATGGCCCCTATAATTGCGGTGAACCATGACCCCTGTCATCACAATGCTCCCTGGTATATTTCATCACAATTCTAGATGACCACTGTCATCACAGTGCTCCACGGCCCCTGTCGTCAGAGTCCTCCATGATACCATTCATTACAATTCTACATGACCACTGTCGTCACAATGCCCCATGACACCTGTCATCACAATTCGCCATGGCACTTGTCATCACAATGCTCCATGAACCATATCATCACAATGTTCTTGGACACTTGTCATCACAATGCTCCATGACAACTTACATCACAATGCTCCTTGACCCCTGTCATTTCATTGCTCCATGGCCTATGCATTCACAATGCTCCATGGCTCCTGTAATCACATTGCTCCATGATCCCTTTCATCACAATGCTCCAAGACCGCTGTCATCACAATGCCCCATGACGCCTATCATCATAATGCTCCAAGGCCCCCACTCATCACAATGCTCCATGATCCCTGCCATCACAATGTTCCATGACACTAGTCATCACAGTCCTCCATGACCCCTGTCATCCGAATATTGACTGCCCATGTAAACACAATGCTCCTGGTCCCCTGTAATCACAATGCTCCATACCCTTGTCATCACAATGCTCCAGAACTCTTGTCATCATAATTCTCCATGCCCGTGTCATCACAGTGCTCCATGACCACTTTCATCACAATGCTCCTTGACCCCTGTCATTACAATGCTCTATGACCACTGTCATCACAATGCCACATGACACCTGTCATCACAATGCTCTATAGCCCCTGTCAGCACAATGTTCCATGACAGGTATCATCACAATGATCCATGACTGCTGTCATCACAATGTTCCCTGCCCTTGTCATCTCAATGCTCCATGGCCCCTGTCCTCACAATGCTCCATGCTCATATCATCACAATGCTCCATTACCCATGTCATCGTAGTGATCCATGACCCCTTTCATCACAATGCTCCATGACCCCAGTCATCACAATGCTCCATAGCCCTTGTCATCACAATGCTCCATTAGCCCTGTCATCACAATGTTCCATGACTCTTGTCATCAAAATGCCTCATGATCCATTTAATCACAATGCTCCATGACTCCTTTCATCACATCCTCCATGATACTTGTCATCACACTGCCCCATGACCTTTTTCAGAACAATGCTCCATGATACCAGTCATCACAATGCTCCATGACCATTGTCGTCACAATGCTCCATGCCCCTTTCAACACAATGCTCCATGACAACTGTCATCACAATGCTCCATGGCCTTTGTCATCACAATTATACATGGCCCCTGTGATCACAGTGCCCCATGACCCCTGTCATCACAATGCTCCATGGCCCCTGTCATTACAATGCTCCATGACCACTGTCATCACAATGTTCCATGATCGCTGTAATCACAATGACCCATGACACCTTTCCTCAGAAGTCTCCAGTACGCCTGTCATCACAATGCTCCAATGACCGTCTCATCACAATGCTCCATGATCCCTGTCAGCACAACGTTACATGAAAATTGTCATCCCAATGCTCCATGACACCTGTCATCACAATGTTGCCTGCCCATGTCATCAAAATGCTCCATGTCCCCTGTAATCACAATGTTCCGTTACACCTGTCTTCACAATGTTCCCTGCCCATGTCATCACAATGCTCCATTACCAATGTAATCAAAATGTTCGCCTGCCCTTGTCATCAAAATGCTCCATGGCCCCTTTAATCACAATGCTCCATGAACCCTGTCATCACAATATTCCATGACAGTTGTCATCACAATGCTCCATGACCCTTTAATCACAATGCTCCATGCCCTTGTCATCACAATGCTCCAGAACTCTTGTCATCATAATGATGAATGCTCGTGTCATCACAAAGCTCCATGATACTTGTCATCACAATGTTCCATGGCCTTGTCATTACAATACTCCATGGCCCCTGTCATCACAGTGGTCCATGATACCTTTTATCACAATTCTAGATGACCACTGTCATCACAATGGTCCAGGACACTTGTCATCACAATGATCCATGACCACTTACATCACAATGCTCCTTGACTCCTGTCATCACAATGCTCCATAGCCTATGCATTCGCAATGCTACATGGTCCCTGTAATCACATTGCTCCATGATCCATTTCATCACAATGCTCTATGACCACTGTCATTACAATGCCACATTATACCTGTCATCACAATGCTCCATGGCCCCTGTCAGCACAATGTTCCATGACAGATGTCATCACTATCCTCCATGGTCCCTGTAATCACAATGCTCCATTCCCTTGTCAACGCAATGCTCCAGAACTCTTGTCATCATAATGCTCCATGCCCGTCTCATCACAATTCTCCATGACACTTTTCATTAAAATGCTCCATGGCCTTTATCATCACAATGCTCCATGGCCCCTGTTATCACAGTGATCCATGGTACCTGTCATCACAATGCTAGATAACCTCTGTCATCACAATGCCCGATGACACCTGTCATCAGAATTGGCCATGGCCCTTGTCATCACAATGCTCCATGCCCTTGTCACCACAATGCTCCAGAACTCTTGGCATCATAATGCTCCATGCCCGTCTCATCACAATTCTCCATGACACTTTTCATTAAAATGCTCCATGGCCTTTATCATCACAATGCTCCATGGCCCCTGTTATCACAGTGATCCATGGTACCTGTCATCACAATGCTAGATAACCTCTGTCATCACAATGCCCGATGACACCTGTCATCAGAATTGGCCATGGCCCTTGTCATCACAATGCTCCATGCCCTTGTCACCACAATGCTCCAGAACTCTTGGCATCATAATGCTCCATGCCCGTCTCATCACAATGCTCCATGACACTTGTCATCAAAATGCTCCATGGCCTTTGTCATCACAATGCTCCATGGCCCCTGTTATCACAGTGCTCCATGTTACCTTTCATCACAATTCTAGATGACCACTGTCATCACAATGCCCCATGACACATGTCATCAAAATTCGCCATGGCCCTTGTCACCACAATGATCCATGACCCCTGTCATCACAATGCTCCCTGGTATATGTCATCACAATTCTAGATGACCACTGTCATCACAGTGCTCCACGGCCCCTGTTGTCAGAGTCCTCCATGATACCTTTCATTACAATTCTACATGACCACTGTCATCACAATGCCCCATGACACCTGTCATCACAATTCGCCATGGCACTTGTCATCACAATGCTCCATGAACCATGTCCTAACAATGTTCATGGACACATGTCATCACAATGCTCCATGACAACTTACATCACAATGCTCCTTGACCCCTGTCATTTCATTGCTTCATGGCCTATGCATTCACAATGCTCCATGGCTCCTGTAATCACATTGCTCCATGATCCCTTTCATCACAATGCTCCAAGACCGCTGTCATCACAATGCCCCATGATGCCTATCATCATAATGCTCCAAGGCCCCTCTTATCACAATGCTCCATGATCCCTGTCCTCACAATGTTCCATGACACTACTCATCACAGCGCTCCATGACCGCTGTCATCACAATATTCACTGCCCATGTAATCACAATGCTCCTGGTCCCCTGTAATCACAATTCTCCATACCCTTGTCATCACAATGCTCCAGAACTCTTGTCATCATAATTCTCAATGCCCGTGTCATCACAGTGCTCCATGACCAATTTCATTACAATGCTCCTTGACCCCTGTCATCACAATGATCTATGACCACTGTCATCACAATGCCACATGACACCTGTCATCACAATGCTCTATAGCCCCTGTCAGCACAATGTTCCATGACAGGTATCATCACAATGATCCATGACTGCTGTCATCACAATGTTCCCTGCCCTTGTCAACTCAATGCTCTATGGCCCCTGTCCTCACAATGCTCAATGCTCATATCATCACAATGCTCCATTACCCATGTCATCGTAGTGATCCATGACCCCTTTCATCACAATGCTCCATGACCCCAGTCATCACAATGCTCCATAGCCCTTGTCATCACAATGCTCCATTAGCCCTGTCATCACAATATTCCATGACTCTTGTCATCAAAATGCCTCATGATCCATTTAATCACAATGCTCCATGACTCCTTTCATCACATCCTCCATGATACTTGTCATTACACTGCCCCATGACCTTTTTCAGAACAATGCTCCATGATACCAGTCTTCACAATGCTCCATGACCATTGTCGTCACAATGCTCCATGCCCCTTTCAACACAATGCTCCATGACCCCAGTCATCACAATGCTCCATGCCCGTATCATCACAATGCTCCATTACCCATGTCATCATAGTGATCCATGACCACATTCATCACAGTGCTGCATGACACCTGTCATCACAATGCTCCGTGGTCTTTGTCATCACAATGCTCCATGACCACTGTCATCACCATGCCCCAAGACCCCAGTCATCACAATGCTCCATAGCCCTTGTCATCACAATGCTCCATTAGCCCTGTCATCACAATGTTCCATGACTCTTGTCAACAAAATGCCTCATGATCCATTTAATCACAATGCTCCATGACTCCTTTCATCACATCCTCCATGATACTTGTCATTACACTGCCCCATGACCTTTTTCACAACAATGCTCCATGATACCAGTCATCACAATGCTCCATGACCATTGTTGTCACAATGCTCCATGCCCCTTTCAACACAATGCTCCATGACAACTGTTATCACACTTCTCCATGGCTTTTGTCATCACAATTATATATTGCCCCTGTGATCACAGTGCTCCATGACCCCTTTCATCACAATGCTCCATGACCACTGTCATCACAATGCCCCATGACCCCTGTCATCACAATGCTCCATGGCCACTGTCATTACAATGCTCCATGACCACTGTCATCAGAATGTTCCATGATCGCTGTAATCACAATGACCCATGACACCTTTCCTCAGAAGGCTCCAGTACGCCTGTCATCACAATGCTCCAATGACCGTCTCATCACAATGCTGCATGATCCCTGTCAGCACAACGTTCCATGACAATTGTCATCACAATGCTCCATGACACCTGTCATCACAATGTTGCCTGCCCATGTCATCAAAATGCTCCATGTCCCCTGTAATCACAATGTTCCATTACACCTGTCTTCACAATGTTCCCTGCCCATGTCATCACAATGCTCCATTACCAATGTAATCAAAATGTTCGCCTGCCCTTGTCATCAAAATGCTCCATGGCCCCTTTAATCACAATGCTCCATGAACCCTGTCGTCACAATGTTCCATGACAGTTGTCATCACAATGCTCCATGACCCTGTAATCACAATGCTCCATGCCCTTGTCATCACAATGCTCCAGAACTCTTGTCATCATAATGATGAATGCTCGTGTCATCACAAAGCTCCATGATACTTGTCATCACAATGTTCCATGGCCTTGTCATTACAATACTCCATGGCCCCTGTCATCACAGTGCTCCATGATACCTTTTATCACAATTCTAGATGACCACTGTCATCACAATGGTCCAGGACACTTGTCATCACAATGATCCATGACCACTTACATCACAATGCTCCTTGACTCCTGTCATCACAATGCTCCATAGCCTATGCATTCGCAATGCTACATGGTCCCTGTAATCACATTGCTCCATGATCCATTTCATCACAATGCTGTATGACCACTGTCATTACAATGCCACATTATACCTGTCATCACAATGCTCTATGGCCCCTGTCAGCACAATGTTCCATGACAGATGTCATCACTATCATCCATGGTCCCTGTAATCACAATGCTCCATTCCCTTGTCAACGCAATGCTCCAGAACTCTTGTCATCATATTGCTCCATGCCCGTCTCATCACAATTCTCCATGACACTTTTCATTAAAATGCTCCATGGCCTTTATCATCACAATGCTCCATGGCCCCTGTTATCACAGTGATCCATGGTACCTGTCATCACAATGCTAGATAACCTCTGTCATCACAATGCCCGATGACACCTGTCATCAGAATTGGCCATGGCCCTTGTCATCACAATGCTCCATGCCCTTGTCACCACAATGCTCCAGAACTCTTGGCATCATAATGCTCCATGCCCGTCTCATCACAATGCTCCATGACACTTGTCATCAAAATGCTCCATGGCCTTTGTCATCACAATGCTCCATGGCCCCTGTTATCACAGTGCTCCATGTTACCTTTCATCACAATTCTAGATGACCACTGTCATCACAATGCCCCAGGACACCTGTCATCAAAATTCGCCATGGCCCTTGTCATCACAATGCTCCATGATCCATGTCATCACAATGTTCCTGGACACTTATCATCACAATGAACTATGACCACATTCATCACAATGCTCCATGACCCCTGTCATCACACTGCTCCATGGCCTATGCATTCAAAATGCTCCATGGCCCCTGTAATCACATTGCTCCATGATCCCTTTCATCACAATGTTCTATGACCACTCTCATCACAATACCCCATGACGCCTATCATCATAATGCTCCAAGGCCCCTCTCATCACAATGCTCCATGAACCCTGTCATCACAATGTTCCATGACACTTGTCATCACAGTGCTCCATGAACCCCTGTCATCACAATATTCACTGCCCATGTAATCACAATGCTCCTGGGCCCCTGTAATCACTGTGCTCCATACACTTTTCATCACAATGCTCCAGAACTCTTGTCATCATAATGCCCCATGCCCGTGTCATCACAATGCTTGAAGAACCTTGTCATCACAATGTTCCATGAACCGTGTCATCACAAGGTTCCAGGACCCTTGTCATCACAATGATCCATGACCCCTGTCATCTCAATGCTCCATGATCTTTGCATTCACAATGCTCCATGGCCCCTATAATTGCGGTGAACCATGACCCCTGTCATCACAATGCTCCCTGGTATATTTCATCACAATTCTAGATGACCACTGTCATCACAGTGCTCCACGGCCCCTGTTGTCAGAGTCCTCCATGATACCATTCATTACAATTCTACATGACCACTGTCATCACAATGCCCCATGACACCTGTCATCACAATTCGCCATGGCACTTGTCATCACAATGCTCCATGAACCATGTCATCACAATGTTCATGGACACTTGTCATCACAATGCTCCATGACAACTTACATCACAATGCTCCTTGACCCCTGTCATTTCATTGCTCCATGGCCTATGCATTCACAATGCTCCATGGCTCCTGTAATCACATTGCTCCATGATCCCTTTCATCACAATGCTCCAAGACCACTGTCATCAAAATGCCCCATGATGCCTATCATCATAATGCTCCAAGGCCCCTCTTATCACAATGCTCCATGATCCGTGTCATCACAGTGTTCCATGACACTAGTCATCACAGTGCTCCATGACCCCTGTCATCACAATATTCACTGCCCATGTAATCACAATGCTCCTGGTCCCCTGTAATCACAATGCTCCATACCCTTGTCATCACAATGCTGCAGAACTCTTGTCATCATAATTCTCCATGCCCGTGTCATCACAGTGCTCCATGACCACTTTCATCACAATGCTCCTTGACCCCTGTCATCACAATGCTCTATGACCACTGTCATCACAATGCCACATGACACCTGTCATCACAATGCTCTATAGCCCCTGTCAGCACAATGTTCCATGACAGGTATCATCACAATGATCCATGACTGCTGTCATCACAATGTTCCCTGCCCTTGTCATCTCAATGCTCCCTGGACCCTGTCCTCACAATGCTCCATGCTCATATCATCACAATGCTCCATTACCCATGTCATCGTAGTGATCCATGACCCCTTTCATCATAATGCTCCATGACCCCAGTCATCACAATGCTCCATAGCCCTTGTCATCACAATGCTCCATTAGCCCTGTCATCACAATGTTCCATGACTCTTGTCATCAAAATGCCTCATGATCCATTTAATCACAATGCTCCATGACTCCTTTCATCACATCCTCCATGATACTTGTCATTACTCTGCCCCATGACCTTTTTCAGAACAATGCTCCATGATACCAGTCATCACAATGCTCCATGACCATTGTTGTCACAATGCTCCATGCCCCTTTCAACACAATGCTCCATGACAACTGTCATCACAATGCTCCATGGCCTTTGTCATCACAATTATACATGGCCCCTGTGATCACAGTGCTCCATGACACCTTTCATCACAATGCTCCATGACCACTGTCATCACAATGCCCCATGACCCCTGTCATCACAATGCTCCATGACCACTGTCATCACAATGCCCCATGACCCCTGTCATTACAATGCTCCATGACCACTGTCATCACAATGTTCCATGATCGCTGTAATCACAATGACCCATGACACCTTTCCTCAGAAGGCTCCAGTACGCCTGTCATCACAATGCTCCAATGACCGTCTCATCACAATGCTCCATGATCCCTGTCAGCACAACGTTCCATGACAATTGTCATCCCAATGCTCCATGACACCTCTCATCACAATGTTGCCTGCCCATATCATCAAAATGCTCCATGTCCCCTGTAATCACAATGTTCCATTACACCTGTCTTCACAATGTTCCCTGCCCATGTCATCACAATGCTCCATTACCAATGTAATCAAAATGTTCGCCTGCCCTTGTCATCAAAATGCTCCATGGCCCCTTTAATCACAATGCTCCATGAACCCTGTCATCACAATGTTCCATGACAGTTGTCATCACAATGCTCCATGACCCTGTAATCACAATGCTCCATGCCCTTGTCATCAAAATGCTCCAGAACTCTTGTCATCATAATGATGAATGCTCGTGTCATCACAAAGCTCCATGATACTTGTCATCACAATGTTCCATGGCCTTGTCATTACAATACTCCATGGCGCCTGTCATCACAGTGCTCCATGATACCTTTTATCACAATTCTAGATGACCACTGTCATCACAATGGTCCAGGACACTTGTCATCACAATGCTCCATGATCCATGTCATCACAATGTTCCTGGACACTTATCATCACAATGAACTATGACCACATTCATCACAATGCTCCATGACCCCTGTCATCACACTGCTCCATGGCCTATGCATTCAAAATGCTCCATGGCCCCTGTAATCACATTGCTCCATGATCCCTTTCATCACAATGTTCTATGACCACTCTCATCACAACACCCCATGACGCCTATCATCATAATGCTCCAAGGCCCCTCTCATCACAATGCTCCATGAACCCTGTCATCACAATGTTCCATGACACTTGTCATCACAGTGCTCCATGAACCCCTGTCATCACAATATTCACTGCCCATGTAATCACAATGCTCCTGGGCCCCTGTAATCACAGTGCTCCATACACTTTTCATCACAATGCTCCAGAACTCTTGTCATCATAATGCTCCATGCCCGTGTCATCACAATGCTTGAAGAACCTTGTCATCACAATGCTCCATGAACCATGTCATCACAAGGTTCCAGGACCCTTGTCATCACAATGATCCATGACCCCTGTCATCTCAATGTTCAATGATCTTTGTATTCACAATGCTCCATGGCCCCTATAATTGCGGTGAACCATGACCCCTGTCATCACAATGCTCCCTGGTATATTTCATCACAATTCTAGATGACCACTGTCATCACAGTGCTCCACGGCCCCTGTCGTCAGAGTCCTCCATGATACCATTCATTACAATTCTACATGACCACTGTCGTCACAATGCCCCATGACACCTGACATCACAATTCGCCATGGCACTTGTCATCACAATGCTCCATGAACCATATCATCACAATGTTCTTGGACACTTGTCATCACAATGCTCCATGACAACTTACATCACAATGCTCCTTGACCCCTGTCATTTCATTGCTCCATGGCCTATGCATTCACAATGCTCCATGGCTCCTGTAATCACATTGCTCCATGATCCCTTTCATCACAATGCTCCAAGACCGCTGTCATCACAATGCCCCATGACGCCTATCATCATAATGCTCCAAGGCCCCTCTCATCACAATACTCCATGATCCCTGTCATTAACAATGTTCCAGGACACTAGTCATCACAGTGCTCCATGACCCCTGTCATCCCAATATTGACTGCCCATGTAAACACAATGCTCCTGGTCCCCTGTAATCACAATGCTCCGTACCCTTGTCATCACAATGCTCCAGAACTCTTGTCATCATAATGCTCCACGCCCGTGTCATCACAGTGCTCCATGACCACTTTCATCACAATGCTCCTTGACCCCTGTCATCACCATGCTCTATGAACACTGTCATCACAATGCCACATTACACCTGTCATCACAATGCTCTATAGCCCCTGTCAGCACAATGTTCCATGACAGGTATCATCACAATGATCCATGACTGCTGTCATCACAATGTTCCCTGCCCTTGTCATCTCTATGCTCCCTGGCCCCTGTCCTCACAATGCTCCATGCTCATATCATCACAATGCTCCATTACCCATGTCATCGTAGTGATCCATGACCCCTTTCATCACAATGCTCCATGACCCCAGTCATCACAATGCTCCATAGCGCTTGTCATCACAATGCTCCATTATCCCTGTCATCACAATGTTCCATAACTCTGGTCATCAAAATGCCTCATGATCCATTTAATCACAATGCTCCATGACTCCTTTCATCACATCCTCCATGATACTTGTCATTACACTGCCCCATGACCTTTTTCAGAACAATGCTCCATGATACCAGTCATCACAATGCTCCATGACCACTGTCATCACAATGCCCCAGGACCCCTGTCATCACAATGCTCCATGGCCCCTGTCATTACAATGCTCCATGACCACTGTCATCACAATGTTCCATGATCGCTGTAATCACAATGACCCATGACACCTTTCCTCAGAAGGCTCCAGTACGCCTGTCATCACAATGCTCCAATGACCGTCTCATCACAATGCTGCATGATCCCTGTCAGCACAACGTTCCATGACAATTGTCATCACAATGCTCCATGACACCTGTCATCACAATGTTGCCTGCCCATGTCATCAAAATGCTCCATGTCCCCTGTAATCACAATGTTCCATTACACCTGTCTTCACAATGTTCCCTGCCCATGTCATCACAATGCTCCATTACCAATGTAATCAAAATGTTCGCCTGCCCTTGTCATCAAAATGCTCCATGGCCCCTTTAATCACAATGCTCCATGAACCCTGTCATCACAATGTTCCATGACAGTTGTCATCACAATGCTCCATGACCCTGTAATCACAATGCTCCATGCCCTTGTCATCACAATGCTCCAGAACTCTTGTCATCATAATGATGAATGCTCGTGTCATCACAAAGCTCCATGATACTTGTCATCACAATGTTCCATGGCCTTGTCATTACAATACTCCATGGCCCCTGTCATCACAGTGCTCCATGATACCTTTTATCACAATTCTAGATGACCACTGTCATCACAATGCCCCAAGACACATGTCATCACAATTCGCCATGGCCCTTGCCATCACAATGCTCCATGACCCGTGTCATCACAATGGTCCAGGACACTTGTCATCACAATGATCCATGACCACTTACATCACAATGCTCCTTGACTCCTGTCATCACAATGCTCCATAGCCTATGCATTCGCAATGCTACATGGTCCCTGTAATCACATTGCTCCATGATCCATTTCATCACAATGCTCTATGACCACTGTCATTACAATGCCACATTATACCTGTCATCACAATGCTCCATGGCCCCTGTCAGCACAATGTTCCATTACAGATGTCAGCACTATCCTCCATGGTCCCTGTAATCACAATGCTCCATTCCCTTGTCAACGCAATGCTCCAGAACTCTTGTCATCATAATGCTCCATGCCCGTCTCATCACAATGCTCCATGACACTTGTCATCAAAATGCTCCATGGCCTTTGTCATCACAATGCTCCATGGCCCCTGTTATCACAGTGCTCCATGTTACCTTTCATCACAATTCTAGATGACCACTGTCATTACAATGCCCCATGACACCTGTCATCACAATTCGCCATGGCCCTTGTCATCACAATGCTCCATGATCCATGTCATCACAATGTTCCTGGACACTTATCATCACAATGAACTATGACCACATTCATCACAATGCTCCATGACCCCTGTCATCACACTGCTCCATGGCCTATGCATTCAAAATGCTCCATGGCCCCTGTAATCACATTGCTCCATGATCCCTTTCATCACAATGTTCTATGACCACTCTCATCACAATACCCCATGACGCCTATCATCAAAAGGCTACAAGGCCCCTCCCATCACAATGCTCCATGAACCCTGTCATCACAATGTTCCATTACACTTGTCATCACAGTGCTCCATGAACCCCTGTCATCACAATACTCACTGCCCATATAATCACAATGCTCCTGGTCCCCTGTAATCACAATTCTCCATACCCTTGTCATCACAATGCTCCAGAACTCTTGTCATCATAATTCTCCATGCCCGTGTCATCACAGTGCTCCATGACCACTTTCATCACAATGCTCCTTGACCCCTGTCATCACAATGATCTATGACCACTGTCATCACAATGCCACATGACACCTGTCATCACAATGCTCTATAGCCCCTGTCAGCACAATGTTCCATGACAGGTATCATCACAATGATCCATGACTGCTGTCATCACAATGTTCCCTGCCCTTGTCATCTCAATGCTCCATGGCCCCTGTCCTCACAATGCTCCATGCTCATATCATCACAATGCTCCATTACCCATGTCATCGTAGTGATCCATGACCCCTTTCATCACAATGCTCCATGACCCCAGTCATCACAATGCTCCATAGCCCTTGTCATCACAATGCTCCATTAGCCCTGTCATCACAATATTCCATGACTCTTGTCATCAAAATGCCTCATGATCCATTTAATCACAATGCTCCATGACTCCTTTCATCACATCCTCCATGATACTTGTCATTACACTGCCCCATGACCTTTTTCACAACAATGCTCCATGATACCAGTCTTCACAATGCTCCATGACCATTGTCGTCACAATGCTCCATGCCCCTTTCAACACAATGCTCCATGACCCCAGTCATCACAATGCTCCATGCCCGTATCATCACAATGCTCCATTACCCATGTCATCATAGTGATCCATGACCACATTCATCACAGTGCTGCATGACACCTGTCATCACAATGCTCCGTGGTCTTTGTCATCACAATGCTCCATGACCACTGTCATCACCATGCCCCAAGACCCCAGTCATCACAATGCTCCATAGCCCTTGTCATCACAATGCTCCATTAGCCCTGTCATCACAATGTTCCATGACTCTTGTCAACAAAATGCCTCATGATCCATTTAATCACAATGCTCCATGACTCCTTTCATCACATCCTCCATGATACTTGTCATTACACTGCCCCATGACCTTTTTCACAACAATGCTCCATGATACCAGTCATCACAATGCTCCATGACCATTGTTGTCACAATGCTCCATGCCCCTTTCAACACAATGCTCCATGACAACTGTTATCACACTTCTCCATGGCTTTTGTCATCACAATTATATATTGCCCCTGTGATCACAGTGCTCCATGACCCCTTTCATCACAATGCTCCATGACCACTGTCATCACAATGCCCCATGACCCCTGTCATCACAATGCTCCATGGCCACTGTCATTACAATGCTCCATGACCACTGTCATCAGAATGTTCCATGATCGCTGTAATCACAATGACCCATGACACCTTTCCTCAGAAGGCTCCAGTACGCCTGTCATCACAATGCTCCAATGACCGTCTCATCACAATGCTGCATGATCCCTGTCAGCACAACGTTCCATGACAATTGTCATCACAATGCTCCATGACACCTGTCATCACAATGTTGCCTGCCCATGTCATCAAAATGCTCCATGTCCCCTGTAATCACAATGTTCCATTACACCTGTCTTCACAATGTTCCCTGCCCATGTCATCACAATGCTCCATTACCAATGTAATCAAAATGTTCGCCTGCCCTTGTCATCAAAATGCTCCATGGCCCCTTTAATCACAATGCTCCATGAACCCTGTCGTCACAATGTTCCATGACAGTTGTCATCACAATGCTCCATGACCCTGTAATCACAATGCTCCATGCCCTTGTCATCACAATGCTCCAGAACTCTTGTCATCATAATGATGAATGCTCGTGTCATCACAAAGCTCCATGATACTTGTCATCACAATGTTCCATGGCCTTGTCATTACAATACTCCATGGCCCCTGTCATCACAGTGCTCCATGATACCTTTTATCACAATTCTAGATGACCACTGTCATCACAATGGTCCAGGACACTTGTCATCACAATGATCCATGACCACTTACATCACAATGCTCCTTGACTCCTGTCATCACAATGCTCCATAGCCTATGCATTCGCAATGCTACATGGTCCCTGTAATCACATTGCTCCATGATCCATTTCATCACAATGCTGTATGACCACTGTCATTACAATGCCACATTATACCTGTCATCACAATGCTCTATGGCCCCTGTCAGCACAATGTTCCATGACAGATGTCATCACTATCATCCATGGTCCCTGTAATCACAATGCTCCATTCCCTTGTCAACGCAATGCTCCAGAACTCTTGTCATCATATTGCTCCATGCCCGTCTCATCACAATTCTCCATGACACTTTTCATTAAAATGCTCCATGGCCTTTATCATCACAATGCTCCATGGCCCCTGTTATCACAGTGATCCATGGTACCTGTCATCACAATGCTAGATAACCTCTGTCATCACAATGCCCGATGACACCTGTCATCAGAATTGGCCATGGCCCTTGTCATCACAATGCTCCATGCCCTTGTCACCACAATGCTCCAGAACTCTTGGCATCATAATGCTCCATGCCCGTCTCATCACAATGCTCCATGACACTTGTCATCAAAATGCTCCATGGCCTTTGTCATCACAATGCTCCATGGCCCCTGTTATCACAGTGCTCCATGTTACCTTTCATCACAATTCTAGATGACCACTGTCATCACAATGCCCCAGGACACCTGTCATCAAAATTCGCCATGGCCCTTGTCATCACAATGCTCCATGATCCATGTCATCACAATGTTCCTGGACACTTATCATCACAATGAACTATGACCACATTCATCACAATGCTCCATGACCCCTGTCATCACACTGCTCCATGGCCTATGCATTCAAAATGCTCCATGGCCCCTGTAATCACATTGCTCCATGATCCCTTTCATCACAATGTTCTATGACCACTCTCATCACAATACCCCATGACGCCTATCATCATAATGCTCCAAGGCCCCTCTCATCACAATGCTCCATGAACCCTGTCATCACAATGTTCCATGACACTTGTCATCACAGTGCTCCATGAACCCCTGTCATCACAATATTCACTGCCCATGTAATCACAATGCTCCTGGGCCCCTGTAATCACTGTGCTCCATACACTTTTCATCACAATGCTCCAGAACTCTTGTCATCATAATGCCCCATGCCCGTGTCATCACAATGCTTGAAGAACCTTGTCATCACAATGTTCCATGAACCGTGTCATCACAAGGTTCCAGGACCCTTGTCATCACAATGATCCATGACCCCTGTCATCTCAATGCTCCATGATCTTTGCATTCACAATGCTCCATGGCCCCTATAATTGCGGTGAACCATGACCCCTGTCATCACAATGCTCCCTGGTATATTTCATCACAATTCTAGATGACCACTGTCATCACAGTGCTCCACGGCCCCTGTTGTCAGAGTCCTCCATGATACCATTCATTACAATTCTACATGACCACTGTCATCACAATGCCCCATGACACCTGTCATCACAATTCGCCATGGCACTTGTCATCACAATGCTCCATGAACCATGTCATCACAATGTTCATGGACACTTGTCATCACAATGCTCCATGACAACTTACATCACAATGCTCCTTGACCCCTGTCATTTCATTGCTCCATGGCCTATGCATTCACAATGCTCCATGGCTCCTGTAATCACATTGCTCCATGATCCCTTTCATCACAATGCTCCAAGACCACTGTCATCAAAATGCCCCATGATGCCTATCATCATAATGCTCCAAGGCCCCTCTTATCACAATGCTCCATGATCCGTGTCATCACAGTGTTCCATGACACTACTCATCACAGTGCTCCATGACCCCTGTCATCACAATATTCACTGCCCATGTAATCACAATGCTCCTGGTCCCCTGTAATCACAATGCTCCATACCCTTGTCATCACAATGCTGCAGAACTCTTGTCATCATAATTCTCCATGCCCGTGTCATCACAGTGCTCCATGACCACTTTCATCACAATGCTCCTTGACCCCTGTCATCACAATGCTCTATGACCACTGTCATCACAATGCCACATGACACCTGTCATCACAATGCTCTATAGCCCCTGTCAGCACAATGTTCCATGACAGGTATCATCACAATGATCCATGACTGCTGTCATCACAATGTTCCCTGCCCTTGTCATCTCAATGCTCCCTGGACCCTGTCCTCACAATGCTCCATGCTCATATCATCACAATGCTCCATTACCCATGTCATCGTAGTGATCCATGACCCCTTTCATCATAATGCTCCATGACCCCACTCATCACAATGCTCCATAGCCCTTGTCATCACAATGCTCCATTAGCCCTGTCATCACAATGTTCCATGACACTTGTCATCAAAATGCCTCATGATCCATTTAATCACAATGCTCCATGACTCCTTTCATCACATCCTCCATGATACTTGTCATTACTCTGCCCCATGACCTTTTTCAGAACAATGCTCCATGATACCAGTCATCACAATGCTCCATGACCATTGTTGTCACAATGCTCCATGCCCCTTTCAACACAATGCTCCATGACAACTGTCATCACAATGCTCCATGGCCTTTGTCATCACAATTATACATGGCCCCTGTGATCACAGTGCTCCATGACACCTTTCATCACAATGCTCCATGACCACTGTCATCACAATGCCCCATGACCCCTGTCATCACAATGCTCCATGACCACTGTCATCACAATGCCCCATGACCCCTGTCATTACAATGCTCCATGACCACTGTCATCACAATGTTCCATGATCGCTGTAATCACAATGACCCATGACACCTTTCCTCAGAAGGCTCCAGTACGCCTGTCATCACAATGCTCCAATGACCGTCTCATCACAATGCTCCATGATCCCTGTCAGCACAACGTTCCATGACAATTGTCATCCCAATGCTCCATGACACCTCTCATCACAATGTTGCCTGCCCATATCATCAAAATGCTCCATGTCCCCTGTAATCACAATGTTCCATTACACCTGTCTTCACAATGTTCCCTGCCCATGTCATCACAATGCTCCATTACCAATGTAATCAAAATGTTCGCCTGCCCTTGTCATCAAAATGCTCCATGGCCCCTTTAATCACAATGCTCCATGAACCCTGTCATCACAATGTTCCATGACAGTTGTCATCACAATGCTCCATGACCCTGTAATCACAATGCTCCATGCCCTTGTCATCACAATGCTCCAGAACTCTTGTCATCATAATGATGAATGCTCGTGTCATCACAAAGCTCCATGATACTTGTCATCACAATGTTCCATGGCCTTGTCATTACAATACTCCATGGCGCCTGTCATCACAGTGCTCCATGATACCTTTTATCACAATTCTAGATGACCACTGTCATCACAATGGTCCAGGACACTTGTCATCACAATGCTCCATGATCCATGTCATCACAATGTTCCTGGACACTTATCATCACAATGAACTATGACCACATTCATCACAATGCTCCATGACCCCTGTCATCACACTGCTCCATGGCCTATGCATTCAAAATGCTCCATGGCCCCTGTAATCACATTGCTCCATGATCCCTTTCATCACAATGTTCTATGACCACTCTCATCACAACACCCCATGACGCCTATCATCATAATGCTCCAAGGCCCCTCTCATCACAATGCTCCATGAACCCTGTCATCACAATGTTCCATGACACTTGTCATCACAGTGCTCCATGAACCCCTGTCATCACAATATTCACTGCCCATGTAATCACAATGCTCCTGGGCCCCTGTAATCACAGTGCTCCATACACTTTTCATCACAATGCTCCAGAACTCTTGTCATCATAATGCTCCATGCCCGTGTCATCACAATGCTTGAAGAACCTTGTCATCACAATGCTCCATGAACCATGTCATCACAAGGTTCCAGGACCCTTGTCATCACAATGATCCATGACCCCTGTCATCTCAATGTTCAATGATCTTTGTATTCACAATGCTCCATGGCCCCTATAATTGCGGTGAACCATGACCCCTGTCATCACAATGCTCCCTGGTATATTTCATCACAATTCTAGATGACCACTGTCATCACAGTGCTCCACGGCCCCTGTCGTCAGAGTCCTCCATGATACCATTCATTACAATTCTACATGACCACTGTCGTCACAATGCCCCATGACACCTGACATCACAATTCGCCATGGCACTTGTCATCACAATGCTCCATGAACCATATCATCACAATGTTCTTGGACACTTGTCATCACAATGCTCCATGACAACTTACATCACAATGCTCCTTGACCCCTGTCATTTCATTGCTCCATGGCCTATGCATTCACAATGCTCCATGGCTCCTGTAATCACATTGCTCCATGATCCCTTTCATCACAATGCTCCAAGACCGCTGTCATCACAATGCCCCATGACGCCTATCATCATAATGCTCCAAGGCCCCTCTCATCACAATACTCCATGATCCCTGTCATTAACAATGTTCCAGGACACTAGTCATCACAGTGCTCCATGACCCCTGTCATCCCAATATTGACTGCCCATGTAAACACAATGCTCCTGGTCCCCTGTAATCACAATGCTCCGTACCCTTGTCATCACAATGCTCCAGAACTCTTGTCATCATAATGCTCCACGCCCGTGTCATCACAGTGCTCCATGACCACTTTCATCACAATGCTCCTTGACCCCTGTCATCACCATGCTCTATGAACACTGTCATCACAATGCCACATTACACCTGTCATCACAATGCTCTATAGCCCCTGTCAGCACAATGTTCCATGACAGGTATCATCACAATGATCCATGACTGCTGTCATCACAATGTTCCCTGCCCTTGTCATCTCTATGCTCCCTGGCCCCTGTCCTCACAATGCTCCATGCTCATATCATCACAATGCTCCATTACCCATGTCATCGTAGTGATCCATGACCCCTTTCATCACAATACTCCATGACCCCAGTCATCACAATGCTCCATAGCGCTTGTCATCACAATGCTCCATTATCCCTGTCATCACAATGTTCCATAACTCTGGTCATCAAAATGCCTCATGATCCATTTAATCACAATGCTCCATGACTCCTTTCATCACATCCTCCATGATACTTGTCATTACACTGCCCCATGACCTTTTTCAGAACAATGCTCCATGATACCAGTCATCACAATGCTCCATGACCACTGTCATCACAATGCCCCAGGACCCCTGTCATCACAATGCTCCATGGCCCCTGTCATTACAATGCTCCATGACCACTGTCATCACAATGTTCCATGATCGCTGTAATCACAATGACCCATGACACCTTTCCTCAGAAGGCTCCAGTACGCCTGTCATCACAATGCTCCAATGACCGTCTCATCACAATGCTGCATGATCCCTGTCAGCACAACGTTCCATGACAATTGTCATCACAATGCTCCATGACACCTGTCATCACAATGTTGCCTGCCCATGTCATCAAAATGCTCCATGTCCCCTGTAATCACAATGTTCCATTACACCTGTCTTCACAATGTTCCCTGCCCATGTCATCACAATGCTCCATTACCAATGTAATCAAAATGTTCGCCTGCCCTTGTCATCAAAATGCTCCATGGCCCCTTTAATCACAATGCTCCATGAACCCTGTCATCACAATGTTCCATGACAGTTGTCATCACAATGCTCCATGACCCTGTAATCACAATGCTCCATGCCCTTGTCATCACAATGCTCCAGAACTCTTGTCATCATAATGATGAATGCTCGTGTCATCACAAAGCTCCATGATACTTGTCATCACAATGTTCCATGGCCTTGTCATTACAATACTCCATGGCCCCTGTCATCACAGTGCTCCATGATACCTTTTATCACAATTCTAGATGACCACTGTCATCACAATGCCCCAAGACACATGTCATCACAATTCGCCATGGCCCTTGCCATCACAATGCTCCATGACCCGTGTCATCACAATGGTCCAGGACACTTGTCATCACAATGATCCATGACCACTTACATCACAATGCTCCTTGACTCCTGTCATCACAATGCTCCATAGCCTATGCATTCGCAATGCTACATGGTCCCTGTAATCACATTGCTCCATGATCCATTTCATCACAATGCTCTATGACCACTGTCATTACAATGCCACATTATACCTGTCATCACAATGCTCCATGGCCCCTGTCAGCACAATGTTCCATTACAGATGTCAGCACTATCCTCCATGGTCCCTGTAATCACAATGCTCCATTCCCTTGTCAACGCAATGCTCCAGAACTCTTGTCATCATAATGCTCCATGCCCGTCTCATCACAATGCTCCATGACACTTGTCATCAAAATGCTCCATGGCCTTTGTCATCACAATGCTCCATGGCCCCTGTTATCACAGTGCTCCATGTTACCTTTCATCACAATTCTAGATGACCACTGTCATTACAATGCCCCATGACACCTGTCATCACAATTCGCCATGGCCCTTGTCATCACAATGCTCCATGATCCATGTCATCACAATGTTCCTGGACACTTATCATCACAATGAACTATGACCACATTCATCACAATGCTCCATGACCCCTGTCATCACACTGCTCCATGGCCTATGCATTCAAAATGCTCCATGGCCCCTGTAATCACATTGCTCCATGATCCCTTTCATCACAATGTTCTATGACCACTCTCATCACAATACCCCATGACGCCTATCATCAAAAGGCTACAAGGCCCCTCCCATCACAATGCTCCATGAACCCTGTCATCACAATGTTCCATTACACTTGTCATCACAGTGCTCCATGAACCCCTGTCATCACAATACTCACTGCCCATATAATCACAATGCTCCTGGTCCCCTGTAATCACAATTCTCCATACCCTTGTCATCACAATGCTCCAGAACTCTTGTCATCATAATTCTCCATGCCCGTGTCATCACAGTGCTCCATGACCACTTTCATCACAATGCTCCTTGACCCCTGTCATCACAATGATCTATGACCACTGTCATCACAATGCCACATGACACCTGTCATCACAATGCTCTATAGCCCCTGTCAGCACAATGTTCCATGACAGGTATCATCACAATGATCCATGACTGCTGTCATCACAATGTTCCCTGCCCTTGTCATCTCAATGCTCCATGGCCCCTGTCCTCACAATGCTCCATGCTCATATCATCACAATGCTCCATTACCCATGTCATCGTAGTGATCCATGACCCCTTTCATCACAATGCTCCATGACCCCAGTCATCACAATGCTCCATAGCCCTTGTCATCACAATGCTCCATTAGCCCTGTCATCACAATATTCCATGACTCTTGTCATCAAAATGCCTCATGATCCATTTAATCACAATGCTCCATGACTCCTTTCATCAGATCCTCCATGATACTTGTCATTACACTGCCCCATGACCTTTTTCAGAACAATGCTCCATGATACCAGTCATCACAATGCTCCATGACCATTGTCGTCACAATGCTCCATGCCCCTTTCAACACAATGCTCCAAGGCAACTGTCATCACAATGCTCCATGGCCTTTGTCATCACAATTATACATGGCCCCTGTGATCACAGTGCCCCATGACCCCTGTCATCACAATGCTCCATGGCCCCTGTCATTACAATGCTCCATGACCACTGTCATCACAATGTTCCATGATCGCTGTAATCACAATGACCCATGACACCTTTCCTCAGAAGTCTCCAGTACGCCTGTCATCACAATGCTCCAATGACCGTCTCATCACAATGCTCCATGATCCCTGTCAGCACAACGTTACATGAAAATTGTCATCCCAATGCTCCATGACACCTGTCATCACAATGTTGCCTGCCCATGTCATCAAAATGCTCCATGTCCCCTGTAATCACAATGTTCCGTTACACCTGTCTTCACAATGTTCCCTGCCCATGTCATCACAATGCGCAATTACCAATGTAATCAAAATGTTCGCCTGCCCTTGTCATCAAAATGTTCCATGGCCCCTTTAATCACAATGCTCCATGAACCCTGTCATCACAATATTCCATGACAGTTGTCATCACAATGCTCCATGACCCTGTAATCACAATGCTCCATGCCCTTGTCATCACAATGCTCCAGAACTCTTGTCATCATAATGAAGAATGCTCGTGTCATCACAAAGCTCCATGATACTTGTCATCACAATGTTCCATGGCCTTGTCATTACAATACTCCATGGCCCATGTCATCACAGTGCTCCATGATAACTTTTATCACAATTCTAGATGACCACTGTCATCACAATGGTCCAGGACACTTGTCATCACAATGATCCATGACCACTTACATCACAATGCTCCTTGACTCCTGTCATCACAACGCTCCATAGCCTATGCATTCGCAATGCTACATGGTCCCTGTAATCACATTGCTCCATGATCCATTTCATCACAATGCTCTATGACCACTGTCATTACAATGCCACATTATACCTGTCATCACAATGCTCCATGGCCCCTGTCAGCACAATGTTCCATGACAGATGTCATCACTATCCTCCATGGTCCCTGTAATCACAATGCTCCATTCCCTTGTCAACGCAATGCTCCAGAACTCTTGTCATCATAATGCTCCATGCCCGTCTCATCACAATTCTCCATGACACTTTTCATTAAAATGCTCCATGGCCTTTATCATCACAATGCTCCATGGCCCCTGTTATCACAGTGATCCATGGTACCTGTCATCACAATGCTAGATAACCTCTGTCATCACAATGCCCGATGACACCTGTCATCAGAATTGGCCATGGCCCTTGTCATCACAATGCTCCATGCCCTTTTCACCACAATGCACCAGAACTCTTGGCATCATAATGCTCCATGCCCGTCTCATCACAATGCTCCATGACACTTGTCATCAAAATGCTCCATGGCCTTTGTCATCACAATGCTCCATGGCCCCTGTTATCACAGTGCTCCATGTTACCTTTCATCACAATTCTAGATGACCACTGTCATCACAATGCCCCATGACACCTGTCATCAAAATTCGCCATGGCCCTTGTCACCACAATGATCCATGACCCCTGTCATCACAATGCTCCCTGGTATATTTCATCACAATTCTAGATGACCACTGTCATCACAGTGCTCCATTACCAATGTAATCAAAATGTTCGCCTGCCCTTGTCATCAAAATGCTCCATGGTCCCTTTAATCACAATGCTCCATGAACCCTGTCATCACAATATTCCATGACAGTTGTCATCACAATGCTCCATGACCCTGTAATCACAATGCTCCATGCCCTTGTCATCACAATGCTCCAGAACTCTTGTCATCATAATGATGAATGCTCGTGTCATCACAAAGCTCCATGATACTTGTCATCACAATGTTCCATGGCCTTGTCATTACAATTCTCCATGGCCCATGTCATCACAGTGCTCCATGATACCTTTTATCACAATTCTAGATGACCACTGTCATCACAATGGTCCAGGACACTTGTCATCACAATGATCCATGACCACTTACATCACAATGCTCCTTGACTCCTGTCATCACAACGCTCCATAGCCTATGCATTCGCAATGCTACATGGTCCCTGTATTCACATTGCTCCATGATCCATTTCATCACAATGCTCTATGACCACTGTCATTACAATGCCACATTATACCTGTCATCACAATGCTCCATGGCCCCTGTCAGCACAATGTTCCATGACAGATGTCATCACTATCCTCCATGGTCCCTGTAATCACAATGCTCCATTCCCTTGTCAACGCAATGCTCCAGAACTCTTGTCATCATAATGCTCCATGCCCGTCTCATCACAATTCTCCATGACACTTTTCATTAAAATGCTCCATGGCCTTTATCATCACAATGCTCCATGGCCCCTGTTATCACAGTGATCCATGGTACCTGTCATCACAATGCTAGATAACCTCTGTCATCACAATGCCCGATGACACCTGTCATCAGAATTGGCCATGGCCCTTGTCATCACAATGCTCCATGCCCTTGTCACCACAATGCTCCAGAACTCTTGGCATCATAATGCTCCATGCCCGTCTCATCACAATGCTCCATGACACTTGTCATCAAAATGCTCCATGGCCTTTGTCATCACAATGCTCCATGGCCCCTGTTATCACAGTGCTCCATGTTACCTTTCATCACAATTCTAGATGACCACTGTCATCACAATGCCCCATGACACCTGTCATCAAAATTCGCCATGGCCCTTGTCACCACAATGATCCATGACCCCTGTCATCACAATGCTCCCTGGTATATTTCATCACAATTCTAGATGACCACTGTCATCACAGTGCTCCACGGCCCCTGTTGTCAGAGTCCTCCATGATACCTTTCATTACAATTCTACATGACCACTGTCATCACAATGCCCCATGACACCTGTCATCACAATTCGCCATGGCACTTGTCATCACAATGCTCCAGGAACCATGTCATAACAATGTTCATGGACACTTGTCATCACAATGCTCCATGACAACTTACATCACAATGCTCCTTGACCCCTGTCATTTCATTGGTCCATGGCCTATGCATTCACAATGCTCCATGGCTCCTGTAATCACATTGCTCCATGATCCCTTTCATCACAATGCTCCAAGACCGCTGTCATCACAATGCCCCATGATGCCTATCATCATAATGCTCCAAGGCCCCTCTTATCACAATGCTCCATGATCCCTGTCCTCACAATGTTCCATGACACTACTCATCACAGCGCTCCATGACCGCTGTCATTACAATATTCACTGCCCATGTAATCACAATGCTCCTGGTCCCCTGTAATCACAATTCTCCATACCCTTGTCATCACAATGCTCCAGAACTCTTGTCATCATAATTCTCCATGCCCGTGTCATCACAGTGCTCCATGACCACTTTCATCACAATGCTCCTTGACCCCTGTCATCACAATGATCTATGACCACTGTCATCACAATGCCACATGACACCTGTCATCACAATGCTCTATAGCCCCTGTCAGCACAATGTTCCATGACAGGTATCATCACAATGATCCATGACTGCTGTCATCACAATGTTCCCTGCCCTTGTCAACTCAATGCTCTATGGCCCCAGTCCTCACAATGCTCAATGCTCATATCATCACAATGCTCCATTACCCATGTCATCGTAGTGATCCATGACCCCTTTCATCACAATGCTCCATGACCCCAGTCATCACAATGCTCCATAGCCCTTGTCATCACAATGCTCCATTAGCCCTGTCATCACAATATTCCATGACTCTTGTCATCAAAATGCCTCATGATCCATTTAATCACAATGCTCCATGCCTCCTTTCATCACATCCTCCATGATACTTGTCATTACACTGCCCCATGACCTTTTTCAGAACAATGCTCCATGATACCAGTCTTCACAATGCTCCATGACCATTGTCGTCACAATGCTCCATGCCCCTTTCAACACAATGCTCCATGACCCCAGTCATCACAATGCTCCATGCCCGTATCATCACAATGCTCCATTACCCATGTCATCATAGTGATCCATGACCACATTCATCACAGTGCTGCATGACACCTGTCATCACAATGCTCCGTGGTCTTTGTCATCACAATGCTCCATGACAACTGTCATCACAATTCTCCATGGCTTTTGTCATCACAATTATACATGGCCCCTGTAAGCACAGTGCTCCATGACCCCTTTCTTCACAATGCTCCATGACACCTGTCATCACAATGCTCCGTGGTCTTTGTCATCACAATGCTCCATGACCACTGTCATCACCATGCCCCATGACCCCATTCATCACAATGCTCCATAGCCCTTGTCATCACAATGCTCCATTAGCCCTGTCATCACAATGTTCCATGACTCTGGTCATCAAAATGCCTCATGATCCATTTAATCACAATGCTCCATGACTCCTTTCATCACATCCTCCATAATACTTGTCATTACACTGCCCCATGACCTTTTTCAGAACAATGCTCCATGATACCAGTCATCACAATGCTCCATGACCATTGTCGTCACAATGCTCCATGCCCCTTTCAACACAATGCTCCATGACAACTGTCATCACAATGCTCCATGGCCTTTGTCATCACAATTATACATGGCCCCTCTGATCACAGTGCTCCATGACCCCTTTCATCACAATGCGCCATGACCACTGTCATCACAATGCCCCATGACCCCTGTCATCAAAATGCTCCATGGCCCCTGTCATTACAATGCTCCATGACCACTGTCATCACAATGTTCCATGATCGCTGTAATCACAATGACCCATGACACCTTTCCTCAGAAGGCTCCAGTACGCCTGTCATCACAATGCTCCAATGACCGTCTCATCACAATGCTGCATGATCCCTGTCAGCACAACGTTCCATGACAATTGTCATCACAATGCTCCATGACACCTGTCATCACAATGTTGCCTGCCCATGTCATCAAAATGCTCCATGTCCCCTGTAATCACAATGTTCCATTACACCTGTCTTCACAATGTTCCCTGCCCATGTCATCACAATGCTCCATTACCAATGTAATCAAAATGTTCGCCTGCCCTTGTCATCAAAATGCTCCATGGCCCCGTTAATCACAATGCTCCATGAACCCTGTCATCACAATGTTCCATGACAGTTGTCATCACAATGCTCCATGACCCTGTAATCACAATGCTCCATGCCCTTGTCATCACAATGCTCCAGAACTCTTGTCATCATAATGATGAATGCTCGTGTCATCACAAAGCTCCATGATACTTGTCATCACAATGTTCCATGGCATTGTCATTACAATACTCCATGGCCCTTGTCATCACAGTGCTCCATGATACCTTTTATCACAATTCTAGATGACCACTGTCATCACAATGGTCCAGGACACTTGTTATCACAATGATCCATGACCACTTACATCACAATGCTCCTTGACTCCTGTCATCACAATGCTCCATAGCCTATGCATTCGCAATGCTACATGGTCCCTGTAATCACATTGCTCCATGATCCATTTCATCACAATGCTCTATGACCACTGTCATTACAATGCCACATTATACCTGTCATCACAATGCTCCATGGCCCCTGTCAGCACAATGTTCCATGACAGATGTCATCACTATCCTCCATGGTCCCTGTAATCACAATGCTCCATTCCCTTGTCAACGCAATGCTCCAGAACTCTTGTCATCATAATGCTCCATGCCCGTCTCATCACAATTCTCCATGACACTTTTCATTAAAATGCTCCATGGCCTTTATCATCACAATGCTCCATGGCCCCTGTTATCACAGTGATCCATGGTACCTGTCATCACAATGCTAGATAACCTCTGTCATCACAATGCCCGATGACACCTGTCATCAGAATTGGCCATGGCCCTTGTCATCACAATGCTCCATGCCCTTGTCACCACAATGCTCCAGAACTCTTGGCATCATAATGCTCCATGCCCGTCTCATCACAATGCTCCATGACACTTGTCATCAAAATGCTCCATGGCCTTTGTCATCACAATGCTCCATGGCCCCTGTTATCACAGTGCTCCATGTTACCTTTCATCACAATTCTAGATGACCACTGTCATCACAATGCCCCAGGACACCTGTCATCAAAATTCGCCATGGCCTTTGTCATCACAATGCTCCATGATCCATGTCATCACAATGTTCCTGGACACTTATCATCACAATGAACTATGACCACATTCATCACAATGCTCCATGACCCCTGTCATCACACTGCTCCATGGCCTATGCATTCAAAATGCTCCATGGCCCCTGTAATCACATTGCTCCATGATCCCTTTCATCACAATGTTCTATGACCACTCTCATCACAATACCCCATGACGCCTATCATCATAATGCTCCAAGGCCCCACTCATCACAATGCTCCATGAACCCTGTCATCACAATGTTCCATGACACTTGTCATCACAGTGCTCCATGAACCCCTGTCATCACAATATTCACTGCCCATGTAATCACAATGCTCCTGGGCCCCTGTAATCACAGTGCTCCATACCCTTTTCATCACAATGCTCCACAACTCTTGTCATCATAATGCTCCATGCCCGTGTCATCACAATGCTTGAAGAACCTTGTCATCACAATGCTCCATGAACCGTGTCATCACAAGGTTCCAGGACCCTTGTCATCACAATGATCCATGACCCCTGTCATCTCAATGCTCCATGATCTTTGTATTCACAATGCTCCATGGCCCCTATAATTGCGGTGAACCATGACCCCTGTCATCACAATGCTCCCTGGTATATTTCATCACAATTCTAGATGACCACTGTCATCACAGTGCTCCACGGCCCCTGTTGTCAGAGTCCTCCATGATACCATTCATTACAATTCTACATGACCACTGTCATCACAATGCCCCATGACACCTGACATCACAATTCGCCATGGCACTTGTCATCACAATGCTCCATGAACCATGTCATCACAATGTTCATGGACACTTGTCATCACAATGCTCCATGACAACTTACATCACAATGCTCCTTGACCCCTGTCATTTCATTGCTCCATGGCCTATGCATTCACAATGCTCCATGGCTCCTGTAATCACATTGCTCCATGATCCCTTTCATCACAATGCTCCAAGACCGCTGTCATCACAATGCCCCATGATGCCTATCATCATAATGCTCCAAGGCCCCTCTTATCACAATGCTCCATGATCCATGTCATCACAGTGTTCCATGACACTAGTCATCACAGTGCTCCATGATCCCTGTCATCACAATATTCACTGCCCATGTAATCACAATGCTCCTGGTCCCCTGTAATCACAATGCTCCATACCCTTGTCATCACAATGCTGCAGAACTCTTGTCATCATAATTCTCCATGCCCGTGTCATCACAGTGCTCCATGACCACTTTCATCACAATGCTCCTTGACCCCTGTCATTACAATGCTCTATGACCACTGTCATCACAATGCCACATGACACCTGTCATCACAATGCTCTATAGCCCCTGTCAGCACAATGTTCCATGACAGGTATCATCACAATGATCCATGACTGCTGTCATCACAATGTTCCCTGCCCTTGTCATCTCAATGCTCCCTGGACCCTGTCCTCACAATGCTCCATGCTTATATCATCACAATGCTCCATTACCCATGTCATCGTAGTGATCCATGACCCCTTTCATCATAATGCTCCATGACCCCAGTCATCACAATGCTCCATAGCCCTTGTCATCACAATGCTCCATTAGCCCTGTCATCACAATGTTCCATGACTCTTGTCATCAAAATGCCTCATGATCCATTTAATCACAATGCTCCATGACTCCTTTCATCACATCCTCCATGATACTTGTCATTACACTGCCCCATGACCTTTTTCAGAACAATGCTCCATGATACCAGTCATCACAATGCTCCATGACCATTGTCGTCACAATGCTCCATGCCCCTTTCAACACAATGCTCCATGACAACTGTCATCACAATGCTCCATGGCCTTTGTCATCACAATTATACATGGCCCCTGTGATCACAGTGCCCCATGACCCCTGTCATCACAATGCTCCATGGCCCCTGTCATTACAATGCTCCATGACCACTGTCATCACAATGTTCCATGATCGCTGTAATCACAATGACCCATGACACCTTTCCTCAGAAGTCTCCAGTACGCCTGTCATCACAATGCTCCAATGACCGTCTCATCACAATGCTCCATGATCCCTGTCAGCACAACGTTACATGAAAATTGTCATCCCAATGCTCCATGACACCTGTCATCACAATGTTGCCTGCCCATGTCATCAAAATGCTCCATGTCCCCTGTAATCACAATGTTCCGTTACACCTGTCTTCACAATGTTCCCTGCCCATGTCATCACAATGCTCCATTACCAATGTAATCAAAATGTTTGCCTGCCCTTGTCATCAAAATGCTCCATGGCCCCTTTAATCACAATGCTCCATGAACCCTGTCATCACAATATTCCATGACAGTTGTCATCACAATGCTCCATGACGCTTTAATCACAATGCTCCATGCCCTTGTCATCACAATGCTCCAGAACTCTTGTCATCATAATGATGAATGCTCGTGTCATCACAAAGCTCCATGATACTTGTCATCACAATGTTCCATGGCCTTGTCATTACAATACTCCATGGCCCATGTCATCACAGTGCTCCATGATACCTTTTATCACAATTCTAGATGACCACTGTCATCACAGTGCTCCACGGCCCCTGTTGTCAGAGTCCTCCATGATACCATTCATTACAATTCTACATGACCACTGTCATCACAATGCCCCATGACACCTGTCATCACAATTCGCCATGGCACTTGTCATCACAATGCTCCATGAACCATGTCATCACAATGTTCATGGACACTTGTCATCACAATGCTCCATGACAACTTACATCACAATGCTCCTTGACCCCTGTCATTTCATTGCTCCATGGCCTATGCATTCACAATGCTCCATGGCTCCTGTAATCACATTGCTCCATGATCCCTTTCATCACAATGCTCCAAGACCGCTGTCATCACAATGCCCCATGATGCCTATCATCATAATGCTCCAAGACCCCTCTTATCACAATGCTCCATGATCCGTGTCATCACAGTGTTCCATGACACTAGTCATCACAGTGCTCCATGACCCCTGTCATCACAATATTCACTGCCCATGTAATCACAATGCTCCTGGTCCCCTGTAATCACAATGCTCCATACACTTGTCATCACAATGCTGCAGAACTCTTGTCATCATAATTCTCCATGCCCGTGTCATCACAGTGCTCCATGACCACTTTCATCACAATGCTCCTTGACCCCTGTCATCACAATGCTCTATGACCACTGTCATCACAATGCCGCATGACACCTGTCATCACAATGCTCTATAGCCCCTGTCAGCACAATGTTCCATGACAGGTATCATCACAATGATCCATGACTGCTGTCATCACAATGTTCCCTGCCCTTGTCATCTCAATGCTCCCTGGACCCTGTCCTCACAATGCTCCATGCTCATATCATCACAATCCTCCATTACCCATGTCATCGTAGTGATCCATGACCCCTTTCATCATAATGCTCCATGACCCCAGTCATCACAATGCTCCATAGCCCTTGTCATCACAATGCTCCATTAGCCCTGTCATCACAATGTTCCATGACTCTTGTCATCAAAATGCCTCATGATCCATTTAATCACAATGCTCCATTACTCCTTTCATCACATCCTCCATGATACTTGTCATTACTCTGCCCCATGACCTTTTTCAGAACAATGCTCCATGATACCAGTCATCACAATGCTCCATAACAATTGTTGTCACAATGCTCCATGCCCTTTTAAACACAATGCTCCATGACAACTGTCATCACAATGCTCCATGGCCTTTGTCATCACAATTATACATGGCCCCTCTGATCACAGTGCTCCATGACACCTTTCATCACAATGCTCCATGACCACTGTCATCACAATGCCCCATGACCCCTGTCATCACAATGCCCCATGACCACTGTCATCACAATGCCCCATGACCCCTGTCATTACAATGCTCCATGACCACTGTCATCACAATGTTCCATGATCGCTGTAATCACAATGACCCATGACACCTTTCCTCAGAAGGCTCCAGTACGCCTGTCATCACAATGCTCCAATGACCGTCTCATCACAATGCTCCATGATCCCTGTCAGCACAACGTTCCATGACAATTGTCATCCCAATGCTCCATGACACCTCTCATCACAATGTTGCCTGCCCATATCATCAAAATGCTCCATGTCCCCTGTAATCACAATGTTCCATTACACCTGTCTTCACAATGTTCCGTGCCCATGTCATCACAATGCTCCATTACCAATGTAATCAAAATGTTCGCCTGCACTTGTCATCAAAATGCTCCATGGCCCCTTTAATCACAATGCTCCATGAACCCTGTCATCACAATGTTCCATGACAGTTGTCATCACAATGTTCCATGACCCTGTAATCACAATGTTCCATTACACCTGTCTTCACAATGTTCCCTGCCCATGTCATCACAATGCTCCATTACCAATGTAATCAAAATGTTCGCCTGCCCTTGTCATCAAAATGCTCCATGGCCCCTTTAATCACAATGCTCCATGAACCCTGTCATCACAATGTTCCATGACAGTTGTCATCACAATGCTCCATGACCCTGTAATCACAATGCTCCATGCCCTTGTCATCACAATGCTCCAGAACTCTTGTCATCATAATGATGAATGCTCGTGTCATCACAAAACTCCATGATACTTGTCATCACAATGTTCCATGGCCTTGTCATTACAATACTCCATGGCGCCTGTCATCACAGTGCTCCATGATACCTTTTATCACAATTCTAGATGACCACTGTCATCACAATGGTCCAGGACACCTGTCATCACAATGGTCCAGGACACTTGTCATCACAATGCTCCATGATCCATGTCATCACAATGTTCCTGGACACTTATCATCACAATGAACTATGACCACATTCATCACAATGCTCCATGACCCCTGTCATCACACTGCTCCATGGCCTATGCATTCAAAATGCTCCATGGCCCCTGTAATCACATTGCTCCATGATCCCTTTCATCACAATGTTCTATGACCACTCTCATCACAACACCCCATGACGCCTATCATCATAATGCTCCAAGGCCCCTCTCATCACAATGCTCCATGAACCCTGTCATCACAATGTTCCATGACACTTGTCATCACAGTGCTCCATGAACCCCTGTCATCACAATATTCACAGCCCATGTAATCACAATGCTCCTGGGCCCCTGTAATCACAGTGCTCCATACACTTTTCATCACAATGCTCAGAACTCTTGTCATCATAATGCTCCATGCCCGTGTCATCACAATGCTTGAAGAACCTTGTCATCACAATGCTCCATGAACCATGTCATCACAAGGTTCCAGGACCCTTGTCATCACAATGATCCATGACCCCTGTCATCTCAATGCTCAATGATCTTTGTATTCACAATGCTCCATGGCCCCTATAATTGCGGTGAACCATGACCCCTGTCATCACAATGCTCCCTGGTATATTTCATCACAATTCTAGATGACCACTGTCATCACAGTGCTCCACGGCCCCTGTCGTCAGAGTCCTCCATGATACCATTCATTACAATTCTACATGACCACTGTCGTCACAATGCCCCATGACACCTGACATCACAATTCGCCATGGCACTTGTCATCACAATGCTCCATGAACCATATCATCACAATGTTCTTGGACACTTGTCATCACAATGCTCCATGACAACTTACATCACAATGCTCCTTGACCCCTGTCATTTCATTGCTCCATGGCCTATGCATTCACAATGCTCCATGGCTCCTGTAATCACATTGCTCCATGATCCCTTTCATCACAATGCTCCAAGACCGCTGTCATCACAATGCCCCATGACGCCTATCATCATAATGCTCCAAGGCCCCTCTCATCACAATACTCCATGATCCCTGTCATTAACAATGTTCCAGGACACTAGTCATCACAGTGCTCCATGACCCCTGTCATCCCAATATTGACTGCCCATGTAAACACAATGCTCCTGGTCCCCTGTAATCACAATGCTCCGTACCCTTGTCATCACAATGCTCCAGAACTCTTGTCATCATAATGCTCCACGCCCGTGTCATCACAGTGCTCCATGACCACTTTCATAACAATGCTCCTTGACCCCTGTCATCACCATGCTCTATGAACACTGTCATCACAATGCCACATGACACCTGTCATCACAATGCTCTATAGCCCCTGTCAGCACAATGTTCCATGACAGGTATCATCACAATGATCCATGACTGCTGTCATCACAATGTTCCCTGCCCTTGTCATCTCTATGCTCCCTGGCCCCTGTCCTCACAATGCTCCATGATAATATCATCACAATGCTCCATTACCCATGTCATCGTAGTGATCCATGACCCCTTTCATCACAATGCTCCATGACCCCAGTCATCACAATGCTCCATAGCGCTTGTCATCACAATGCTCCATTATCCCTGTCATCACAATGTTCCATAACTCTGGTCATCAAAATGCCTCATGATCCATTTAATCACAATGCTCCATGACTCCTTTCATCACATCCTCCATGATACTTGTCATTACACTGCCCCATGACCTTTTTCAGAACAATGCTCCATGATACCAGTCATCACAATGCTCCATGACCATTGTCGTCACAATGCTCCATGCCCCTTTCAAAACAATGCTCCATGACAACTGTCATCACAATGCTCCATGGCCTTTGTCATCACAATTATACATGGCCCCTATCATCACAGTGCTCCATGACACCTTTCATCACAATGCTCCATGACCACTGTCATCACAATGCCCCAGGACCCCTGTCATCACAATGCTCCATGGCCCCTGTCATTACAATGCTCCATGACCACTGTCATCACAATGTTCCATGATCGCTGTAATCACAATGACCCATGACACCTTTCCTCAGAAGGCTCCAGTACGCCTGTCATCACAATGCTCCAATGACCGTCTCATCACAATGCTGCATATTCCCTGTCAGCACAACGTTCCATGACAATTGTCATCACAATGCTCCATGACACCTGTCATCACAATGTTGCCTGCCCATGTCATCAAAATGCTCCATGTCCCCTGTAATCACAATGTTCCGTTACACCTGTCTTCACAATGTTCCCTGCCCATGTCATCACAATGCTCCATTACCAATGTAATCAAAATGTTCGCCTGCCCTTGTCATCAAAATGCTCCATGGCCCCTTTAATCACAATGCTCCATGAACCCTGTCATCACAATGTTCCATGACAGTTGTCATCACAATGCTCCATGACCCTGTAATCACAATGCTCCATGCCCTTGTCATCACAATGCTCCAGAACTCTTGTCATCATAATGATGAATGCTCGTGTCATCACAAAGCTCCATGATACTTGTCATCACAATGTTCCATGTCCTTGTCATTACAATACTCCATGGCCCCTGTCATCACAGTGCTCCATGATACCTTTTATCACAATTCTAGATGACCACTGTCATCACAATGCCCCAAGACACATGTCATCACAATTCGCCATGGCCCTTGCCATCACAATGCTCCATGACCCGTGTCATCACAATGGTCCAGGACACTTGTCATCACAATGATCCATGACCACTTACATCACAATGCTCCTTGACTCCTGTCATCACAATGCTCCATAGCCTATGCATTCGCAATGCTACATGGTCCCTGTAATCACATTGCTCCATGATCCATTTCATCACAATGCTCTATGACCACTGTCATTACAATGCCACATTATACCTGTCATCACAATGCTCCATGGCCCCTGTCAGCACAATGTTCCATTACAGATGTCAGCACTATCATCCATGGTCCCTGTAATCACAATTCTCCAATCCCTTGTCAACGCAATGCTCCAGAACTCTTGTCATCATAATGCTCCATGCCCGTCTCATCACAATGCTCCATGACACTTGTCATCAAAATGCTCCATGACCTTTGTCATCACAATGCTCCATGGCCCCTGTTATCACAGTGCTCCATGTTACCTTTCATCACAATTCTAGATGACCACTGTCATTACAATGCCCCATGACACCTGTCATCACAATTCGCCATGGCCCTTGTCATCACAATGCTCCATGATCCATGTCATCACAATGTTCCTGGACACTTATCATCACAATGAACTATGACCACATTCATCACAATGCTCCATGACCCCTGTCATCACACTGCTCCATGGCCTATGCATTCAAAATGCTCCATGGCCCCTGTAATCACATTGCTCCATGATCCCTTTCATCACAATGCTCTATGACCACTCTCATCACAATACCCCATGACGCCTATCATCAAAAGGCTACAAGGCCCCTCCCATCACAATGCTCCATGAACCCTGTCATCACAATGTTCCATGACACTTGTCATCACAGTGCTCCATGAACCCCTGTCATCACAATACTCACTGCCCATGTAATCACAATGCTCCTGGTCCCCTGTAATCACAATTCTCCATACCCTTGTCATCACAATGCTCCAGAATTCTTGTCATCATAATTCTCCATGCCCGTGTCATCACAGTGCTCCATGACCACTTTCATCACAATGCTCCTTGACCCCTGTCATCACAATGATCTATGACCACTGTCATCACAATGCCACATGACACCTGTCATCACAATGCTCTATAGCCCCTGTCAGCACAATGTTCCATGACAGGTATCATCACAATGATCCATGACTGCTGTCATCACAATGTTCCCTGCCCTTGTCATCTCAATGCTCCATGGCCCCTGTCCTCACAATGCTCCATGCTCATATCATCACAATGCTCCATTACCCATGTCATCGTAGTGATCCATGACCCCTTTCATCACAATGCTCCATGACCCCAGTCATCACAATGCTCCATAGCCCTTGTCATCACAATGCTCCATTAGCCCTGTCATCACAATGTTCCATGACTCTTGTCATCAAAATGCCTCATGATCCATTTAATCACAATGCTCCATGACTCCTTTCATCACATCCTCCATGATACTTGTCATTACACTGCCCCATGACCTTTTTCAGAACAATGCTCCATGATACCAGTCATCACAATGCTCCATGACCATTGTCGTCACAATGCTCCATGCCCCTTTCAACACAATGCTCCATGACAACTGTCATCACAATGCTCCATGGCCTTTGTCATCACAATTATACATGGCCCCTGTGATCACAGTGCCCCATGACCCCTGTCATCACAATGCTCCATGGCCCCTGTCATTACAATGCTCCATGACCACTGTCATCACAATGTTCCATGATCGCTGTAATCACAATGACCCATGACACCTTTCCTCAGAAGTCTCCAGTACGCCTGTCATCACAATGCTCCAATGACCGTCTCATCACAATGCTCCATGATCCCTGTCAGCACAACGCTACATGAAAATTGTCATCCCAATGCTCCATGACACCTGTCATCACAATGTTGCCTGCCCATGTCATCAAAATGCTCCATGTCCCCTGTAATCACAATGTTCCGTTACACCTGTCTTCACAATGTTCCCTGCCCATGTCATCACAATGCTCCATTACCAATGTAATCAAAATGTTCGCCTGCCCTTGTCATCAAAATGCTCCATGGCCCCTTTAATCACAATGCTCCATGAACCCTGTCATCACAATATTCCATGACAGTTGTCATCACAATGCTCCATGACCCTTTAATCACAATGCTCCATGCCCTTGTCATCACAATGCTCCAGAACTCTTGTCATCATAATGATGAATGCTCGTGTCATCACAAAGCTCCATGATACTTGTCATCACAATGTTCCATCTCCTTGTCATTACAATACTCCATGGCCCCTGTCATCACAGTGCTCCATGATACCTTTTATCACAATTCTAGGTGACCACTGTCATCACAATGGTCCAGGACACTTGTCATCACAATGATCCATGACCACGTACATCACAATGCTCCTTGACTCCTGTCATCACAATGCTCCATAGCCTATGCATTCGCAATGCTACATGGTCCCTGTAATCACATTGCTCCATGATCCATTTCATCACAATGCTCTATGACCACTGTCATTACAATGCCACATTATACCTGTCATCACAATGCTCCATGGCCCCTGTCAGCACAATGTTCCATTACAGATGTCAGCACTATCCTCCATGGTCCCTGTAATCACAATTCTCCAATCCCTTGTCAACGCAATGCTCCAGAACTCTTGTCATCATAATGCTCCATGCCCGTCTCATCACAATGCTCCATGACACTTGTCATCAAAATGCTCCATGGCCTTTGTCATCACAATGCTCCATGGCCCCTGTTATCACAGTGCTCCATGTTACCTTTCATCACAATTCTAGATGACCACTGTCATTACAATGCCCCATGACACCTGTCATCACAATTCGCCATGGCCCTTGTCATTACAATGCTCCATGATCCATGTCATCACAATGTTCCTGGACACTTATCATCACAATGAACTATGACCACATTCATCACAATGCTCCATGACCCCTGTCATCACACTGCTCCATGGCCTATGCATTCAAAATGCTCCATGGCCCCTGTAATCACATTGCTCCATGATCCCTTTCATCACAATGCTCTATGACCACTCTCATCACAATACCCCATGACGCCTATCATCAAAAGGCTACAAGGCCCCTCCCATCACAATGCTCCATGAACCCTGTCATCACAATGTTCCATGACACTTGTCATCACAGTGCTCCATGAACCCCTGTCATCACAATACTCACTGCCCATGTAATCACAATGCTCCTGGTCCCCTGTAATCACAATTCTCCATACCCTTGTCATCACAATGCTCCAGAACTCTTGTCATCATAATTCTCCATGCCCGTGTCATCACAGTGCTCCATGACCACTTTCATCACAATGCTCCTTGACCCCTGTCATCACAATGATCTATGACCACTGTCATCACAATGCCACATGACACCTGTCATCACAATGCTCTATAGCCCCTGTCAGCACAATGTTCCATGACAGGTATCATCACAATGATCCATGACTGCTGTCATCACAATGTTCCCTGCCCTTGTCATCTCAATGCTCCATGGCCCCTGTCCTCACAATGCTCCATGCTCATATCATCACAATGCTCCATTACCCATGTCATCGTAGTGATCCATGACCCCTTTCATCACAATGCTCCATGACCCCAGTCATCACAATGCTCCATAGCCCTTGTCATCACAATGCTCCATTAGCCCTGTCATCACAATATTCCATGACTCTTGTCATCAAAATGCCTCATGATCCATTTAATCACAATGCTCCATGACTCCTTTCATCACATCCTCCATGATACTTGTCATTACACTGCCCCATGACCTTTTTCAGAACAATGCTCCATGATACCAGTCATCACAATGCTCCATGACCATTGTCGTCACAATGCTCCATGCCCCTTTCAACACAATGCTCCATGACAACTGTCATCACAATGCTCCATGGCCTTTGTCATCACAATTATACATGGCCCCTGTGATCACAGTGCCCCATGACCCCTGTCATCACAATGCTCCATGGCCCCTGTCATTACAATGCTCCATGACCACTGTCATCACAATGTTCCATGATCGCTGTAATCACAATGACCCATGACACCTTTCCTCAGAAGTCTCCAGTACGCCTGTCATCACAATGCTCCAATGACCGTCTCATCACAATGCTCCATGATCCCTGTCAGCACAACGCTACATGAAAATTGTCATCCCAATGCTCCATGACACCTGTCATCACAATGTTGCCTGCCCATGTCATCAAAATGCTCCATGTCCCCTGTAATCACAATGTTCCGTTACACCTGTCTTCACAATGTTCCCTGCCCATGTCATCACAATGCTCCATTACCAATGTAATCAAAATGTTCGCCTGCCCTTGTCATCAAAATGCTCCATGGCCCCTTTAATCACAATGCTCCATGAACCCTGTCATCACAATATTCCATGACAGTTGTCATCACAATGCTCCATGACCCTTTAATCACAATGCTCCATGCCCTTGTCATCACAATGCTCCAGAACTCTTGTCATCATAATGATGAATGCTCGTGTCATCACAAAGCTCCATGATACTTGTCATCACAATGTTCCATCTCCTTGTCATTACAATACTCCATGGCCCCTGTCATCACAGTGCTCCATGATACCTTTTATCACAATTCTAGGTGACCACTGTCACCACAATGGTCCAGGACACTTGTCATCACAATGATCCATGACCACTTACATCACAATGCTCCTTGACTCCTGTCATCACAATGCTCCATAGCCTATGCATTCGCAATGCTACATGGTCCCTGTAATCACATTGCTCCATGATCCATTTCATCACAATGCTCTATGACCACTGTCATTACAATGCCACATTATACCTGTCATCACAATGCTCCATGGCCCCTGTCAGCACAATGTTCCATTACAGATGTCAGCACTATCCTCCATGGTCCCTGTAATCACAATGCTCCATTCCCTTGTCAACGCAATGCTCCAGAACTCTTGTCATCATAATTCTCCATGCCCGTCTCATCACAATGCTCCATGACACTTGTCATCAAAATGCTCCATGGCCTTTGTCATCACAATGCTCCATGGCCCCTGTTATCACAGTGCTCCATGTTACCTTTCAACACAATTCTAGATGACCACTGTCATTACAATGCCCCATGACACCTGTCATCACAATTTGCCATGGCCCTTGTCATCACAATGCTCCATGATCCATGTCATCACAATGTTCCTGGACACTTATCATCACAATGAACTATGACCACATTCATCACAATGCTCCATGACCCCTGTCATCACACTGCTCCATGGCCTATGCATTCAAAATGCTCCATGGCCCCTGTAATCACATTGCTCCATGATCCCTTTCATCACAATGTTCTATGACCACTCTCATCACAATACCCCATGACGCCTATCATCAAAAGGCTACAAGGCCCCTCCCATCACAATGCTCCATGAACCCTGTCATCACAATGTTCCATTACACTTGTCATCACAGTGCTCCATGAACCCCTGTCATCACAATACTCACTGCCCATGTAATCACAATGCTCCTGGTCCCCTGTAATCACAGTTCTCCATACCCTTGTCATCACAATGCTCCAGAACTCTTGTCATCATAATTCTCCATGCCCGTGTCATCACAGTGCTCCATGACCACTTTCATCACAATGCTCCTTGACCCCTGTCATCACAATGATCTATGACCACTGTCATCACAATGCCACATGACACCTGTCATCACAATTCTCTATAGCCCCTGTCAGCACAATGTTCCATGACAGGTATCATCACAATGATCCATGACTGCTGTCATCACAATGTTCCCTGCCCTTGTCATCTCAATGCTCCATGGCCCCTGTCCTCACAATGCTCCATGCTCATATCATCACAATGCTCCATTACCCATGTCATCGTAGTGATCCATGTCCCCTTTCATCACAATGCTCCATGACCCCAGTCATCACAATGCTCCATAGCCCTTGTCATCACAATGCTCCATTAGCCCTGTCATCACAATATTCCATGACTCTTGTCATCAAAATGCCTCATGATCCATTTAATCACAATGCTCCATGACTCCTTTCATCACATCCTCCATGATACTTGTCATTACACTGCCCCATGACCTTTTTCAGAACAATGCTCCATGATACCAGTCATCACAATGCTCCATGACCATTGTCGTCACAATGCTCCATGCCCCTTTCAACACAATGCTCCATGACAACTGTCATCACAATGCTCCATGGCCTTTGTCATCACAATTATACATGGCCCCTGTGATCACAGTGCCCCATGACCCCTGTCATCACAATGCTCCATGGCCCCTGTCATTACAATGCTCCATGACCACTGTCATCACAATGTTCCATGATCGCTGTAATCACAATGACCCATGACACCTTTCCTCAGAAGTCTCCAGTACGCCTGTCATCACAATGCTCCAATGACCGTCTCATCACAATGCTCCATGATCCCTGTCAGCACAACGTTACATGAAAATTGTCATCCCAATGCTCCATGACACCTGTCATCACAATGTTGCCTGCCCATGTCATCAAAATGCTCCATGTCCCCTGTAATCACAATGTTCCGTTACACCTGTCTTCACAATGTTCCCTGCCCATGTCATCACAATGCTCCATTACCAATGTAATCAAAATGTTCGCCTGCCCTTGTCATCAAAATGCTCCATGGCCCCTTTAATCACAATGCTCCATGAACCCTGTCATCACAATATTCCATGACAGTTGTCATCACAATGCTCCATGACCCTTTAATCACAATGCTCCATGCCCTTGTCATCACAATGCTCCAGAACTCTTGTCATCATAATGATGAATGCTCGTGTCATCACAAAGCTCCATGATACTTGTCATCACAATGTTCCATGGCCTTGTCATTACAATTCTCCATGGCCCATGTCATCACAGTGCTCCATGATACCTTTTATCACAATTCTAGATGACCACTGTCATCACAATGGTCCAGGACACTTGTCATCACAATGATCCATGACCACTTACATCACAATGCTCCTTGACTCCTGTCATCACAACGCTCCATAGCCTATGCATTCGCAATGCTACATGGTCCCTGTATTCACATTGCTCCATGATCCATTTCATCACAATGCTCTATGACCACTGTCATTACAATGCCACATTATACCTGTCATCACAATGCTCCATGGCCCCTGTCAGCACAATGTTCCATGACAGATGTCATCACTATCCTCCATGGTCCCTGTAATCACAATGCTCCATTCCCTTGTCAACGCAATGCTCCAGAACTCTTGTCATCATAATGCTCCATGCCCGTCTCATCACAATTCTCCATGACACTTTTCATTAAAATGCTCCATGGCCTTTATCATCACAATGCTCCATGGCCCCTGTTATCACAGTGATCCATGGTACCTGTCATCACAATGCTAGATAACCTCTGTCATCACAATGCCCGATGACACCTGTCATCAGAATTGGCCATGGCCCTTGTCATCACAATGCTCCATGCCCTTGTCACCACAATGCTCCAGAACTCTTGGCATCATAATGCTCCATGCCCGTCTCATCACAATGCTCCATGACACTTGTCATCACAATGCTCCATGGCCTTTGTCATCACAATGCTCCATGGCCCCTGTTATCACAGTGCTCCATGTTACCTTTCATCACAATTCTAGATGACCACTGTCATCACAATGCCCCATGACACCTGTCATCAAAATTCGCCATGGCCCTTGTCACCACAATGATCCATGACCCCTGTCATCACAATGCTCCCTGGTATATTTCATCACAATTCTAGATGACCACTGTCATCACAGTGCTCCACGGCCCCTTGTGTCAGAGTCCTCCATGATACCTTTCATTACAATTCTACATGACCACTGTCATCACAATGCCCCATGACACCTGTCATCACAATTCGCCATGGCACTTGTCATCACAATGCTCCAGGAACCATGTCATAACAATGTTCATGGACACTTGTCATCACAATGCTCCATGACAACTTACATCACAATGCTCCTTGACCCCTGTCATTTCATTGGTCCATGGCCTATGCATTCACAATGCTCCATGGCTCCTGTAATCACATTGCTCCATGATCCCTTTCATCACAATGCTCCAAGACCGCTGTCATCACAATGCCCCATGATGCCTATCATCATAATGCTCCAAGGCCCCTCTTATCACAATGCTCCATGATCCCTGTCCTCACAATGTTCCATGACACTACTCATCACAGCGCTCCATGACCCCTGTCATCACAATATTCACTGCCCATGTAATCACAATGCTCCTGGTCCCCTGTAATCACAATTCTCCATACCCTTGTCATCACAATGCTCCAGAACCCTTGTCATCATAATTCTCCATGCCCGTGTCATCAGAGTGCCCCATGACCAATTTCATCACAATGCTCCTTGACCCCTGTCATCACAATGATCTATGACCACTGTCATCACAATGCCACATGACACCTGTCATCACAATGCTCTATAGCCCCTGTCAGCACAATGTTCCATGACAGGTATCATCACAATGATCCATGACTGCTGTCATCACAATGTTCCCTGCCCTTGTCAACTCAATGCTCTATGGCCCCTGTCCTCACAATGCTCAATGCTCATATCATCACAATGCTCCATTACCCATGTCATCGTAGTGATCCATGACCCCTTTCATCACAATGCTCCATGACCCCAGTCATCACAATGCTCCATAGCCCTTGTCATCACAATGCTCCATTAGCCCTGTCATCACAATATTCCATGACTCTTGTCATCAAAATGCCTCATGATCCATTTAATCACAATGCTCCATGACTCCTTTCATCACATCCTCCATGATACTTGTCATTACACTGCCCCATGACCTTTTTCAGAACAATGCTCCATGATACCAGTCTTCACAATGCTCCATGACCATTGTCGTCCCAATGCTCCATGCCCCTTTCAACACAATGCTCCATGACCCCAGTCATCACAATGCTCCATGCCCGTATCATCACAATGCTCCATTACCCATGTCATCATAGTGATCCATGACCACATTCATCACAGTGCTGCATGACACCTGTCATCACAATGCTCCGTGGTCTTTGTCATCACAATGCTCCATGACCACTGTCATCACCATGCCCCAAGACCCCAGTCATCACAAGGCTCCATAGCCCTTGTCATCACAATGCTCCATTAGCCCTGTCATCACAATGTTCCATGATTCCTGTCAACAAAATGCCTCATGATCCATTTAATCACAATGCTCCATGACTCCTTTCATCACATCCTCCATGATACTTGCCATTACACTGCCCCATGACCTTTTTCAGAACAATGCTCCATGATACCAGTCATCACAATGCTCCATGACCATTGTTGTCACAATGCTCCATGCCCCTTTCAACACAATGCTCCATGACAACTGTCATCACAATTCTCCATGGCTTTTGTCATCACAATTATACATGGCCCCTGTGATCACAGTGCTCCATGACCCCTTTCATCACAATGCTCCATGACCACTGTCATCACAATGCCCCATGACCCCTGTCATCACAATGCTCCATGGCTCCTGTCATTACAATGCTCCATGACCACTGTCATCACAATGTTCCATGATCGCTGTAATCACAATGACCCATGACACCTTTCCTCAGAAGGCTCCAGTACGCCTGTCATCACAATGCTCCAATGACCGTCTCATCACAATGCTGCATGATCCCTGTCAGCACAACGTTCCATGACAATTGTCATCACAATGCTCCATGACACCTGTCATCACAATGTTGCCTGCCCATGTCATCAAAATGCTCCATGTCCCCTGTAATCACAATGTTCCACTACACCTGTCTTCACAATGTTCCCTACCCATGTCATCACAATGCTCCATTACCAATGTAATCAAAATGTTCGCCTGCCCTTGTCATCAAAATGCTCCATGGCCCCTTTAATCACAATGCTCCATGAACCCTGTCATCACAATGTTCCATGACAGTTGTCATCACAATGCTCCATGACCCTGTAATCACAATGCTCCATGCCCTTGTCATCACAATGCTCCAGAACTCTTGTCATCATAATGATGAATGCTCGTGTCATCACAAAGCTCCATGATACTTGTCATCACAATGTTCCATGGCCTTGTCATTACAATACTCCATGGCCCTTGTCATCACAGTGCTCCATGATACCTTTTATCACAATTCTAGATGACCACTGTCATCACAATGGTCCAGGACACTTGTCATCACAATGATCCATGACCACTTACATCACAATGCTCCTTGACTCCTGTCATCACAATGCTCCATAGCCTATGCATTCGCAATGCTACATGGTCCCTGTATTCACATTGCTCCATGATCCATTTCATCACAATGCTCTATGACCACTGTCATTACAATGCCACATTATACCTGTCATCACAATGCTCCATGGCCCCTGTCAGCACAATGTTCCATGACAGATGTCATCACTATCCTCCATGGTCCCTGTAATCACAATGCTCCATTCCCTTGTCAACGCAATGCTCCAGAACTCTTGTCATCATAATGCTCCATGCCCGTCTCATCACAATTCTCCATGACACTTTTCATTAAAATGCTCCATGGCCTTTATCATCACAATGCTCCATGGCCCCTGTTATCACAGTGATCCATGGTACCTGTCATCACAATGCTAGATAACCTCTGTCATCACAATGCCCGATGACACCTGTCATCAGAATTGGCCATGGCCCTTGTCATCACAATGCTCCATGCCCTTGTCACCACAATGCTCCAGAACTCTTGGCATCATAATGCTCCATGCCCGTCTCATCACAATGCTCCATGACACTTGTCATCAAAATGCTCCATGGCCTTTGTCATCACAATGCTCCATGGCCCCTGTTATCACAGTGCTCCATGTTACCTTTCATCACAATTCTAGATGACCACTGTCATCACAATGCCCCAGGACACCTGTCATCAAAATTCGCCATGGCCCTTGTCATCACAATGCTCCATGATCCATGTCATCACAATGTTCCTGGACACTTATCATCACAATGAACTATGACCACATTCATCACAATGCTCCATGACCCCTGTCATCACAATGCTCCATGGCCTATGCATTCAAAATGCTCCATGGCCCCTGTAATCACATTGCTCCATGATCCCTTTCATCACAATGTTCTATGACCACTCTCATCACAATACCCCATGACGCCTATCATCATAATGCTCCAAGGCCCCACTCATCACAATGCTCCGTGAACCCTGTCATCACAATGTTCCATGACACTTGTCATCACAGTGCTCCATGAACCCCTGTCATCACAATATTCACTGCCCATGTAATCACAATGCTCCTGGGCCCCTGTAATCACAGTGCTCCATACCCTTTTCATCACAATGCTCCAGAACTCTTGTCATCATAATGCTCCATGCCCGTGTCCTCACAATGCTTGAAGAACCTTGTCATCACAATGCTCCATGAACCGTGTCATCACAAGGTTCCAGGACCCTTGTCATCACAATGATCCATGACCCCTGTCATCTCAATGCTCCATGATCTTTGTATTCACAATGCTCCATGGCCCCTATAATTGCGGTGAACCATGACCCCTGTCATCACAATGCTCCCTGGTATATTTCATCAGAATTCTAGATGACCACTGTCATCACAGTGCTCCACGGCCCCTGTTGTCAGACTCCTCCATGATACCATTCATTACAATTCTACATGACCACTGTCATCACAATGCCCCATGACATCTGTCATCACAATTCGCCATGGCACTTGTCATCACAATGCTCCATGAACCATGTCATCACAATGTTCATGGACACTTGTCATCACAATGCTCCATGACAACTTACATCACAATGCTCCTTGACCCCTGTCATTTCATTGCTCCATGGCCTATGCATTCACAATGCTCCATGGCTCCTGTAATCACATTGCTCCATGATCCCTTTCATCACAATGCTCCAAGACCGCTGTCATCACAATGCCCCATGATGCCTATCATCATAATGCTCCAAGGCCCCTCTTATCACAATGCTCCATGATCCGTGTCATCACAGTGTTCCATGACACTAGTCATCACAGTGCTCCATGATCCCTGTCATCACAATATTCACTGCCCATGTAATCACAATGCTCCTGGTCCCCTGTAATCACAATGCTCCATACCCTTGTCATCACAATGCTGCAGAACTCTTGTCATCATAATTCTCCATGCCCGTGTCATCACAGTGCTCCATGACCACTTTCATCACAATGCTCCTTGACCCCTGTCATTACAATGCTCTATGACCACTGTCATCACAATGCCACATGACACCTGTCATCACAATGCTCTATAGCCCCTGTCAGCACAATGTTCCATGACAGGTATCATCACAATGATCCATGACTGCTGTCATCACAATGTTCCCTGCCCTTGTCATCTCAATGCTCCCTGGACCCTGTCCTCACAATGCTCCATGCTCATATCATCACAATGCTCCATTACCCATGTCATCGTAGTGATCCATGACCCCTTTCATCATAATGCTCCATGACCCCAGTCATCACAATGCTCCATAGCCCTTGTCATCACAATGCTCCATTAGCCTTGTCATCACAATGTTCCATGACTCTTGTCATCAAAATGCCTCATGATCCATTTAATCACAATGCTCCATGACTCCTTTCATCACATCCTCCATGATACTTGTCATTACTCTGCCCCATGACCTTTTTCAGAACAATGCTCCATGATACCAGTCATCACAATGCTCCATGACCATTGTCGTCACAATGCTCCATGCCCCTTTCAACACAATGCTCCATGACAACTGTCATCACAATGCTCCATGGCCTTTGTCATCACAATTATACATGGCCCCTGTGATCACAGTGCCCCATGACCCCTGTCATCACAATGCTCCATGGCCCCTGTCATTACAATGCTCCATGACCACTGTCATCACAATGTTCCATGATCGCTGTAATCACAATGACCCATGACACCTTTCCTCAGAAGTCTCCAGTACGCCTGTCATCACAATGCTCCAATGACCGTCTCATCACAATGCTCCATGATCCCTGTCAGCACAACGTTACATGAAAATTGTCATCCCAATGCTCCATGACACCTGTCATCACAATGTTGCCTGCCCATGTCATCAAAATGCTCCATGTCCCCTGTAATCACAATGTTCCGTTACACCTGTCTTCACAATGTTCCCTGCCCATGTCATCACAATGCTCCATTACCAATGTAATCAAAATGTTCGCCTGCCCTTGTCATCAAAATGCTCCATGGCCCCTTTAATCACAATGCTCCATGAACCCTGTCATCACAATATTCCATGACAGTTGTCATCACAATGCTCCATGACCCTTTAATCACAATGCTCCATGCCCTTGTCATCACAATGCTCCAGAACTCTTGTCATCATAATGATGAATGCTCGTGTCATCACAAAGCTCCATGATACTTGTCATCACAATGTTCCATGGCCTTGTCATTACAATTCTCCATGAGCCATGTCATCACAGTGCTCCATGATACCTTTTATCACAATTCTAGATGACCACTGTCATCACAATGGTCCAGGACACTTGTCATCATAATGATCCATGACCACTTACATCACAATGCTCCTTGACTCCTGTCATCACAACGCTCCATAGCCTATGCATTCGCAATGCTACATGGTCCCTGTATTCACATTGCTCCATGATCCATTTCATCACAATGCTCTATGACCACTGTCATTACAATGCCACATTATACCTGTCATCACAATGCTCCATGGCCCCTGTCAGCACAATGTTCCATGACAGATGTCATCACTATCCTCCATGGTCCCTGTAATCACAATGCTCCATTCCCTTGTCAACGCAATGCTCCAGAACTCTTGTCATCATAATGCTCCATGCCCGTCTCATCACAATTCTCCATGACACTTTTCATTAAAATGCTCCATGGCCTTTATCATCACAATGCTCCATGGCCCCTGTTATCACAGTGATCCATGGTACCTGTCATCACAATGCTAGATAACCTCTGTCATCACAATGCCCGATGACACCTGTCATCAGAATTGGCCATGGCCCTTGTCATCACAATGCTCCATGCCCTTGTCACCACAATGCTCCAGAACTCTTGGCATCATAATGCTCCATGCCCGTCTCATCACAATGCTCCATGACACTTGTCATCAAAATGCTCCATGGCCTTTGTCATCACAATGCTCCATGGCCCCTGTTATCACAGTGCTCCATGTTACCTTTCATCACAATTCTAGATGACCACTGTCATCACAATGCCCCATGACACCTGTCATCAAAATTCGCCATGGCCCTTGTCACCACAATGATCCATGACCCCTGTCATCACAATGCTCCCTGGTATATTTCATCACAATTCTAGATGACCACTGTCATCACAGTGCTCCACGGCCCCTTGTGTCAGAGTCCTCCATGATACCTTTCATTACAATTCTACATGACCACTGTCATCACAATGCCCCATGACACCTGTCATCACAATTCGCCATGGCACTTGTCATCACAATGCTCCAGGAACCATGTCATAACAATGTTCATGGACACTTGTCATCACAATGCTCCATGACAACTTACATCACAATGCTCCTTGACCCCTGTCATTTCATTGGTCCATGGCCTATGCATTCACAATGCTCCATGGCTCCTGTAATCACATTGCTCCATGATCCCTTTCATCACAATGCTCCAAGACCGCTGTCATCACAATGCCCCATGATGCCTATCATCATAATGCTCCAAGGCCCCTCTTATCACAATGCTCCATGATCCCTGTCCTCACAATGTTCCATGACACTACTCATCACAGCGCTCCATGACCCCTGTCATCACAATATTCACTGCCCATGTAATCACAATGCTCCTGGTCCCCTGTAATCACAATTCTCCATACCCTTGTCATCACAATGCTCCAGAACCCTTGTCATCATAATTCTCCATGCCCGTGTCATCAGAGTGCCCCATGACCAATTTCATCACAATGCTCCTTGACCCCTGTCATCACAATGATCTATGACCACTGTCATCACAATGCCACATGACACCTGTCATCACAATGCTCTATAGCCCCTGTCAGCACAATGTTCCATGACAGGTATCATCACAATGATCCATGACTGCTGTCATCACAATGTTCCCTGCCCTTGTCAACTCAATGCTCTATGGCCCCTGTCCTCACAATGCTCAATGCTCATATCATCACAATGCTCCATTACCCATGTCATCGTAGTGATCCATGACCCCTTTCATCACAATGCTCCATGACCCCAGTCATCACAATGCTCCATAGCCCTTGTCATCACAATGCTCCATTAGCCCTGTCATCACAATATTCCATGACTCTTGTCATCAAAATGCCTCATGATCCATTTAATCACAATGCTCCATGACTCCTTTCATCACATCCTCCATGATACTTGTCATTACACTGCCCCATGACCTTTTTCAGAACAATGCTCCATGATACCAGTCTTCACAATGCTCCATGACCATTGTCGTCCCAATGCTCCATGCCCCTTTCAACACAATGCTCCATGACCCCAGTCATCACAATGCTCCATGCCCGTATCATCACAATGCTCCATTACCCATGTCATCATAGTGATCCATGACCACATTCATCACAGTGCTGCATGACACCTGTCATCACAATGCTCCGTGGTCTTTGTCATCACAATGCTCCATGACCACTGTCATCACCATGCCCCAAGACCCCAGTCATCACAAGGCTCCATAGCCCTTGTCATCACAATGCTCCATTAGCCCTGTCATCACAATGTTCCATGATTCCTGTCAACAAAATGCCTCATGATCCATTTAATCACAATGCTCCATGACTCCTTTCATCACATCCTCCATGATACTTGCCATTACACTGCCCCATGACCTTTTTCAGAACAATGCTCCATGATACCAGTCATCACAATGCTCCATGACCATTGTTGTCACAATGCTCCATGCCCCTTTCAACACAATGCTCCATGACAACTGTCATCACAATTCTCCATGGCTTTTGTCATCACAATTATACATGGCCCCTGTGATCACAGTGCTCCATGACCCCTTTCATCACAATGCTCCATGACCACTGTCATCACAATGCCCCATGACCCCTGTCTTCACAATGCTCCATGGCCCCTGTCATTACAATGCTCCATGACCACTGTCATCACAATGTTCCATGATCGCTGTAATCACAATGACCCATGACACCTTTCCTCAGAAGGCTCCAGTACGCCTGTCATCACAATGCTCCAATGACCGTCTCATCACAATGCTGCATGATCCCTGTCAGCACAACGTTCCATGACAATTGTCATCACAATGCTCCATGACACCTGTCATCACAATGTTGCCTGCCCATGTCATCAAAATGCTCCATGTCCCCTGTAATCACAATGTTCCACTACACCTGTCTTCACAATGTTCCCTACACATGTCATCACAATGCTCCATTACCAATGTAATCAAAATGTTCGCCTGCCCTTGTCATCAAAATGCTCCATGGCCCCTTTAATCACAATGCTCCATGAACCCTGTCATCACAATGTTCCATGACAGTTGTCATCACAATGCTCCATGACCCTGTAATCACAATGCTCCATGCCCTTGTCATCACAATGCTCCAGAACTCTTGTCATCATAATGATGAATGCTCGTGTCATCACAAAGCTCCATGATACTTGTCATCACAATGTTCCATGGCCTTGTCATTACAATACTCCATGGCCCTTGTCATCACAGTGCTCCATGATACCTTTTATCACAATTCTAGATGACCACTGTCATCACAATGGTCCAGGACACTTGTCATCACAATGATCCGTGACCACTTACATCACAATGCTCCTTGACTCCTGTCATCACAATGCTCCATAGCCTATGCATTCGCAATGCTACATGGTCCCTGTAATCACATTGCTCCATGATCCATTTCATCACAATGCTCTATGACCACTGTCATTACAATGCCACATTATACCTGTCATCACAATGCTCCATGGCCCCTGTCAGCACAATGTTCCATGACAGATGTCATCACTATCCTCCATGGTCCCTGTAATCACAATGCTCCATTCCCTTGTCAACGCAATGCTCCAGAACTCTTGTCATCATAATGCTCCATGCCCGTCTCATCACAATTCTCCATGACACTTTTCATTAAAATGCTCCATGGCCTTTATCATCACAATGCTCCATGGCCCCTGTTATCACAGTGATCCATGGTACCTGTCATCACAATGCTAGATAACTTCTGTCATCACAATGCCCGGTGACACCTGTCATCAGAATTGGCCATGGCCCTTGTCATCACAATGCTCCATGCCCTTGTCACCACAATGCTCCAGAACTCTTGGCATCATAATGCTCCATGCCCGTCTCATCACAATGCTCCATGACACTTGTCATCAAAATGCTCCATGGCCTTTGTCATCACAATGCTCCATGGCCCCTGTTATCACAGTGCTCCATGTTACCTTTCATCACAATTCTAGATGACCACTGTCATCACAATGCCCCAGGACACCTGTCATCAAAATTCGCCATGGCCCTTGTCATCACAATGCTCCATGATCCATGTCATCACAATGTTCCTGGACACTTATCATCACAATGAACTATGACCACATTCATCACAATGCTCCATGACCCCTGTCATCACACTGCTCCATGGCCTATGCATTCAAAATGCTCCATGGCCCCTGTAATCACATTGCTCCATGATCCCTTTCATCACAATGTTCTATGACCACTCTCATCACAATACCCCATGACGCCTATCATCATAATGCTCCAAGGCCCCACTCATCACAATGCTCCGTGAACCCTGTCATCACAATGTTCCATGACACTTGTCATCACAGTGCTCCATGAACCCCTGTCATCACAGTATTCACTGCCCATGTAATCACAATGCTCCTGGGCCCCTGTAATCACAGTGCTCCATACCCTTTTCATCACAATGCTCCAGAACTCTTGTCATCATAATGCTCCATGCCCGTGTCCTCACAATGCTTGAAGAACCTTGTCATCACAATGCTCCATGAACCGTGTCATCACAAGGTTCCAGGACCCTTGTCATCACAATGATCCATGACCCCTGTCATCTCAATGCTCCATGATCTTTGTATTCACAATGCTCCATGGCCCCTATAATTGCGGTGAACCATGACCCCTGTCATCACAATGCTCCCTGGTATATTTCATCACAATTCTAGATGACCACTGTCATCACAGTGCTCCACAGCCCCTGTTGTCAGACTCCTCCATCATACCATTCATTACAATTCTACATGACCACTGTCATCACAATGCCCCATGACATCTGTCATCACAATTCGCCATGGCACTTGTCATCACAATGCTCCATGAACCATGTCATCACAATGTTCATGGACACTTGTCATCACAATGCTCCATGACAACTTACATCACAATGCTCCTTGACCCCTGTCATTTCATTGCTCCATGGCCTATGCATTCACAATGCTCCATGGCTCCTGTAATCACATTGCTCCATGATCCCTTTCATCACAATGCTCCAAGACCGCTGTCATCACAATGCCCCATGATGCCTATCATCATAATGCTCCAAGGCCCCTCTTATCACAATGCTCCATGATCCGTGTCATCACAGTGTTCCATGACACTAGTCATCACAGTGCTCCATGATCCCTGTCATCACAATATTCACTGCCCATGTAATCACAATGCTCCTGGTCCCCTGTAATCACAATGCTCCATACCCTTGTCATCACAATGCTGCAGAACTCTTGTCATCATAATTCTCCATGCCCGTGTCATCACAGTGCTCCATGACCACTTTCATCACAATGCTCCTTGACCCCTGTCATTACAATGCTCTATGACCACTGTCATCACAATGCCACATGACACCTGTCATCACAATGCTCTATAGCCCCTGTCAGCACAATGTTCCATGACAGGTATCATCACAATGATCCATGACTGCTGTCATCACAATGTTCCCTGCCCTTGTCATCTCAATGCTCCCTGGACCCTGTCCTCACAATGCTCCATGCTCATATCATCACAATGCTCCATTACCCATGTCATCGTAGTGATCCATGACCCCTTTCATCATAATGCTCCATGACCCCAGTCATCACAATGCTCCATAGCCCTTGTCATCACAATGCTCCATTAGCCCTGTCATCACAATGTTCCATGACTCTTGTCATCAAAATGCCTCATGATCCATTTAATCACAATGCTCCATGACTCCTTTCATCACATCCTCCATGATACTTGTCATTACTCTGCCCCATGACCTTTTTCAGAACAATGCTCCATGATACCAGTCATCACAATGCTCCATGACCATTGTCGTCACAATGCTCCATGCCCCTTTCAACACAATGCTCCATGACAACTGTCATCACAATGCTCCATGGCCTTTGTCATCACAATTATACATGGCCCCTGTGATCACAGTGCCCCATGACCCCTGTCATCACAATGCTCCATGGCCCCTGTCATTACAATGCTCCATGACCACTGTCATCACAATGTTCCATGATCGCTGTAATCACAATGACCCATGACACCTTTCCTCAGAAGTCTCCAGTACGCCTGTCATCACAATGCTCCAATGACCGTCTCATCACAATGCTCCATGATCCCTGTCAGCACAACGTTACATGAAAATTGTCATCCCAATGCTCCATGACACCTGTCATCACAATGTTGCCTGCCCATGTCATCAAAATGCTCCATGTCCCCTGTAATCACAATGTTCCGTTACACCTGTCTTCACAATGTTCCCTGCCCATGTCATCACAATGCTCCATTACCAATGTAATCAAAATGTTTGCCTGCCCTTGTCATCAAAATGCTCCATGGCCCCTTTAATCACAATGCTCCATGAACCCTGTCATCACAATATTCCATGACAGTTGTCATCACAATGCTCCATGACGCTTAAATCACAATGCTCCATGCCCTTGTCATCACAATGCTCCAGAACTCTTGTCATCATAATGATGAATGCTCGTGTCATCACAAAGCTCCATGATACTTGTCATCACAATGTTCCATGGCCTTGTCATTACAATACTCCATGGCGCCTGTCATCACAGTGCTCCATGATACCTTTTATCACAATTCTAGATGACCACTGTCATCACAATGGTCCAGGACACTTGTCATCACAATGCTCCATGATCCATGTCATCACAATGTTCCTGGACACTTATCATCACAATGAACTATGACCACATTCATCACAATGCTCCATGACCCCTGTCATCACACTGCTCCATGGCCTATGCATTCAAAATGCTCCATGGCCCCTGTAATCACATTGCTCCATGATCCCTTTCATCACAATGTTCTATGACCACTCTCATCACAACACCCCATGACGCCTATCATCATAATGCTCCAAGGCCCCTCTCATCACAATGCTCCATGAACCCTGTCATCACAATGTTCCATGACACTTGTCATCACAGTGCTCCATGAACCCCTGTCATCACAATATTCACTGCCCATGTAATCACAATGCTCCTGGGCCCCTGTAATCACAGTGCTCCATACACTTTTCATCACAATGTTCCAGAACTCTTGTCATCATAATGCTCCATGCCCGTGTCATCACAATGCTTGAAGAACCTTGTCATCACAATGCTCCATGAACCATGTCATCACAAGGTTCCAGGACCCTTGTCATCACAATGATCCATGACCCCTGTCATCTCAATGCTCCATGATCTTTGTATTCACAATGCTCCATGGCCCCTATAATTGCAGTGAACCATGACCCCTGTCATCACAATGCTCCCTGGTATATTTCATCACAATTCTAGATGACCACTGTCATCACAGTGCTCCACGGCCCCTGTCGTCAGAGTCCTCCATGATACCATTCATTACAATTCTACATGACCACTGTCGTCACAATGCCCCATGACACCTGACATCACAATTCGCCATGGCACTTGTCATCACAATGCTCCATGAACCATATCATCACAATGTTCTTGGACACTTGTCATCACAATGCTCCATGACAACTTACATCACAATGCTCCTTGACCCCTGTCATTTCATTGCTCCATGGCCTATGCATTCACAATGCTCCATGGCTCCTGTAATCACATTGCTCCATGATCCCTTTCATCACAATGCTCCAAGACCGCTGTCATCACAATGCCCCATGACGCCTATCATCATAATGCTCCAAGGCCCCTCTCATCACAATACTCCATGATCCCTGTCATTAACAATGTTCCAGGACACTAGTCATCACAGTGCTCCATGACCCCTGTCATCCCAATATTGACTGCCCATGTAAACACAATGCTCCTGGTCCCCTGTAATCACAATGCTCCGTACCCTTGTCATCACAATGCTCCAGAACTCTTGTCATCATAATGCTCCACGCCCGTGTCATCACAGTGCTCCATGACCACTTTCATCACAATGCTCCTTGACCCCTGTCATCACCATGCTCTATGAACACTGTCATCACAATGCCACATTACACCTGTCATCACAATGCTCTATAGCCCCTGTCAGCACAATGTTCCATGACAGGTATCATCACAATGATCCATGACTGCTGTCATCACAATGTTCCCTGCCCTTGTCATCTCTATGCTCCCTGGCCCCTGTCCTCACAATGCTCCATGCTCATATCATCACAATGCTCCATTACCCATGTCATCGTAGTGATCCATGACCCCTTTCATCACAATGCTCCATGACCCCAGTCATCACAATGCTCCATAGCGCTTGTCATCACAATGCTCCATTATCCCTGTCATCACAATGTTCCATAACTCTGGTCATCAAAATGCCTCATGATCCATTTAATCACAATGCTCCATGACTCCTTTCATCACATCCTCCATGATACTTGTCATTACACTGCCCCATGACCTTTTTCAGAACAATGCTCCATGATACCAGTCATCACAATGCTCCATGACCATTGTCGTCACAATGCTCCATGCCCCTTTCAAAACAATGCTCCATGACAACTGTCATCACAATGCTCCATGGCCTTTGTCATCACAATTATACATGGCCCCTATCATCACAGTGCTCCATGACACCTTTCATCACAATGCTCCATGACCACTGTCATCACAATGCCCCAGGACCCCTGTCATCACAATGCTCCATGGCCCCTGTCATTACAATGCTCCATGACCACTGTCATCACAATGTTCCATGATCGCTGTAATCACAATGACCCATGACACCTTTCCTCAGAAGGCTCCAGTACGCCTGTCATCACAATGCTCCAATGACCGTCTCATCACAATGCTGCATATTCCCTGTCAGCACAACGTTCCATGACAATTGTCATCACAATGCTCCATGACACCTGTCATCACAATGTTGCCTGCCCATGTCATCAAAATGCTCCATGTCCCCTGTAATCACAATGTTCCGTTACACCTGTCTTCACAATGTTCCCTGCCCATGTCATCACAATGCTCCATTACCAATGTAATCAAAATGTTCGCCTGCCCTTGTCATCAAAATGCTCCATGGCCCCTTTAATCACAATGCTCCATGAACCCTGTCATCACAATGTTCCATGACAGTTGTCATCACAATGCTCCATGACCCTATAATCACAATGCTCCATGCCCTTGTCATCACAATGCTCCAGAACTCTTGTCATCATAATGATGAATGCTCGTGTCATCACAAAGCTCCATGATACTTGTCATCACAATGTTCCATGGCCTTGTCATTACAATACTCCATGGCCCCTGTCATCACAGTGCTCCATGATACCTTTTATCACAATTCTAGATGACCACTGTCATCACAATGCCCCAAGACACATGTCATCACAATTCGACATGGCCCTTGCCATCACAATGCTCCATGACCCGTGTCATCACTGTGGTCCAGGACACTTGTCATCACAATGATCCATGAGCACTTACATCACAATGCTCCTTGACTCCTGTCATCACAATGCTCCATAGCCTATGCATTCGCAATGCTACATGGTCCCTGTAATCACATTGCTCCATGATCCATTTCATCACAATGCTCTATGACCACTGTCATTACAATGCCACATTATACCTGTCATCACAATGCTCCATGGCCCCTGTCAGCACAATGTTCCATTACAGATGTCAGCACTATCCTCCATGGTCCCTGTAATCACAATTCTCCATTCCCTTGTCAACGCAATGCTCCAGAACTCTTGTCATCATAATGCTCCATGCCCGTCTCATCACAATGCTCCATGACACTTGTCATCAAAATGCTCCATGGCCTTTGTCATCACAATGCTCCATGGCCCCTGTTATCACAGTGCTCCATGTTACCTTTCATCACAATTCTAGATGACCACTGTCATTACAATGCCCCATGACACCTGTCATCACAATTCGCCATGGCCCTTGTCATCACAATGCTCCATGATCCATGTCATCACAATGTTCCTGGACACTTATCATCACAATGAACTATGACCACATTCATCACAATGCTCCATGACCCCTGTCATCACACTGCTCCATGGCCTATGCATTCAAAATGCTCCATGGCCCCTGTAATCCCATTGCTCCATGATCCCTTTCATCACAATGCTCTATGACCACTCTCATCACAATACCCCATGACGCCTATCATCAAAAGGCTACAAGGCCCCTCCCATCACAATGCTCCATGAACCCTGTCATCACAATGTTCCATGACACTTGTCATCACAGTGCTCCATGAACCCCTGTCATCACAATACTCACTGCCCATGTAATCACAATGCTCCTGGTCCCCTGTAATCACAATTCTCCATACCCTTGTCATCACAATGCTCCAGAACTCTTGTCATCATAATTCTCCATGCCCGTGTCATCACAGTGCTCCATGACCACTTTCATCACAATGCTCCTTGACCCCTGTCATCACAATGATCTATGACCACTGTCATCACAATGCCACATGACACCTGTCATCACAATGCTCTATAGCCCCTGTCAGCACAATGTTCCATGACAGGTATCATCACAATGATCCATGACTGCTGTCATCACAATGTTCCCTGCCCTTGTCATCTCAATGCTCCATGGCCCCTGACCTCACAATGCTCCATGCTCATATCATCACAATGCTCCATTACCCATGTCATCGTAGTGATCCATGACCCCTTTCATCACAATGCTCCATGACCCCAGTCATCACAATGCTCCATAGCCCTTGTCATCACAATGCTCCATTAGCCCTGTCATCACAATATTCCATGACTCTTGTCATCAAAATGCCTCATGATCCATTTAATCACAATGCTCCATGACTCCTTTCATCACATCCTCCATGATACTTGTCATTACACTGCCCCATGACCTTTTTCAGAACAATGCTCCATGATACCAGTCATCACAATGCTCCATGACCATTGTCGTCACAATGCTCCATGCCCCTTTCAACACAATGCTCCATGACAACTGTCATCACAATGCTCCATGGCCTTTGTCATCACAATTATACATGGCCCCTGTGATCACAGTGCCCCATGACCCCTGTCATCACAATGCTCCATGGCCCCTGTCATTACAATGCTCCATGACCACTGTCATCACAATGTTCCATGATCGCTGTAATCACAATGACCCATGACACCTTTCCTCAGAAGTCTCCAGTACGCCTGTCATCACAATGCTCCAATGACCGTCTCATCACAATGCTCCATGATCCCTGTCAGCACAACGTTACATGAAAATTGTCATCCCAATGCTCCATGACACCTGTCATCACAATGTTGCCTGCCCATGTCATCAAAATGCTCCATGTCCCCTGTAATCACAATGTTCCGTTACACCTGTCTTCACAATGTTCCCTGCCCATGTCATCACAATGCTCCATTACCAATGTAATCAAAATGTTCGCCTGCCCTTGTCATCAAAATGCTCCATGGCCCCTTTAATCACAATGCTCCATGAACCCTGTCATCACAATATTCCATGACAGTTGTCATCACAATGCTCCATGACCCTTTAATCACAATGCTCCATGCCCTTGTCATCACAATGCTCCAGAACTCTTGTCATCATAATGATGAATGCTCGTGTCATCACAAAGCTCCATGATACTTGTCATCACAATGTTCCATGGCCTTGTCATTACAATACTCCATGGCCCCTGTCATCACAGTGCTCCATGATACCTTTTATCACAATTCTAGATGACCACTGTCATCACAATGGTCCAGGACACTTGTCATCACAATGATCCATGACCACTTACATCACAATGCTCCTTGACTCCTGTCATCACAATGCTCCATAGCCTATGCATTCGCAATGCTACATGGTCCCTGTAATCACATTGCTCCATGATCCATTTCATCACAATGCTCTATGACCACTGTCATTACAATGCCACATTATACCTGTCATCACAATGCTCCATGGCCCCTGTCAGCACAATGTTCCATGACAGATGTCATCACTATCCTCCATGGTCCCTGTAATCACAATGCTCCATTCCCTTGTCAACGCAATGCTCCAGAACTCTTGTCATCATAATGCTCCATGCCCGTCTCATCACAATTCTCCATGACACTTTTCATTAAAATGCTCCATGGCCTTTATCATCACAATGCTCCATGGCCCCTGTTATCACAGTGATCCATGGTACCTGTCATCACAATGCTAGATAACCTCTGTCATCACAATGCCCGATGACACCTGTCATCAGAATTGGCCATGGCCCTTGTCATCACAATGCTCCATGCCCTTGTCACCACAATGCTCCAGAACTCTTGGCATCATAATGCTCCATGCCCGTCTCATCACAATTCTCCATGACACTTTTCATTAAAATGCTCCATGGCCTTTATCATCACAATGCTCCATGGCCCCTGTTATCACAGTGATCCATGGTACCTGTCATCACAATGCTAGATAACCTCTGTCATCACAATGCCCGATGACACCTGTCATCAGAATTGGCCATGGCCCTTGTCATCACAATGCTCCATGCCCTTGTCACCACAATGCTCCAGAACTCTTGGCATCATAATGCTCCATGCCCGTCTCATCACAATGCTCCATGACACTTGTCATCAAAATGCTCCATGGCCTTTGTCATCACAATGCTCCATGGCCCCTGTTATCACAGTGCTCCATGTTACCTTTCATCACAATTCTAGATGACCACTGTCATCACAATGCCCCATGACACATGTCATCAAAATTCGCCATGGCCCTTGTCACCACAATGATCCATGACCCCTGTCATCACAATGCTCCCTGGTATATGTCATCACAATTCTAGATGACCACTGTCATCACAGTGCTCCACGGCCCCTGTTGTCAGAGTCCTCCATGATACCTTTCATTACAATTCTACATGACCACTGTCATCACAATGCCCCATGACACCTGTCATCACAATTCGCCATGGCACTTGTCATCACAATGCTCCATGAACCATGTCCTAACAATGTTCATGGACACATGTCATCACAATGCTCCATGACAACTTACATCACAATGCTCCTTGACCCCTGTCATTTCACTGCTTCATGGCCTATGCATTCACAATGCTCCATGGCTCCTGTAATCACATTGCTCCATGATCCCTTTCATCACAATGCTCCAAGACCGCTGTCATCACAATGCCCCATGATGCCTATCATCATAATGCTCCAAGGCCCCTCTTATCACAATGCTCCATGATCCCTGTCCTCACAATGTTCCATGACACTACTCATCACAGTGCTCCATGACCCCTGTCATCACAATATTCACTGCCCATGTAATCACAATGCTCCTGGTCCCCTGTAATCACAATGCTCCATACACTTGTCATCACAATGCTGCAGAACTCTTGTCATCATAATTCTCCATGCCCGTGTCATCACAGTGCTCCATGACCACTTTCATCACAATGCTCCTTGACCCCTGTCATCACAATGCTCTATGACCACTGTCATCACAATGCCGCATGACACCTGTCATCACAATGCTCTATAGCCCCTGTCAGCACAATGTTCCATGACAGGTATCATCACAATGATCCATGACTGCTGTCATCACAATGTTCCCTGCCCTTGTCATCTCAATGCTCCCTGGACCCTGTCCTCACAATGCTCCATGCTCATATCATCACAATCCTCCATTACCCATGTCATCGTAGTGATCCATGACCCCTTTCATCATAATGCTCCATGACCCCAGTCATCACAATGCTCCATAGCCCTTGTCATCACAATGCTCCATTAGCCCTGTCATCACAATGTTCCATGACTCTTGTCATCAAAATGCCTCATGATCCATTTAATCACAATGCTCCATTACTCCTTTCATCACATCCTCCATGATACTTGTCATTACTCTGCCCCATGACCTTTTTCAGAACAATGCTCCATGATACCAGTCATCACAATGCTCCATAACAATTGTTGTCACAATGCTCCATGCCCTTTTAAACACAATGCTCCATGACAACTGTCATCACAATGCTCCATGGCCTTTGTCATCACAATTATACATGGCCCCTCTGATCACAGTGCTCCATGACACCTTTCATCACAATGCTCCATGACCACTGTCATCACAATGCCCCATGACCCCTGTCATCACAATGCCCCATGACCACTGTCATCACAATGCCCCATGACCCCTGTCATTACAATGCTCCATGACCACTGTCATCACAATGTTCCATGATCGCTGTAATCACAATGACCCATGACACCTTTCCTCAGAAGGCTCCAGTACGCCTGTCATCACAATGCTCCAATGACCGTCTCATCACAATGCTCCATGATCCCTGTCAGCACAACGTTCCATGACAATTGTCATCCCAATGCTCCATGACACCTCTCATCACAATGTTGCCTGCCCATATCATCAAAATGCTCCATGTCCCCTGTAATCACAATGTTCCATTACACCTGTCTTCACAATGTTCCGTGCCCATGTCATCACAATGCTCCATTACCAATGTAATCAAAATGTTCGCCTGCACTTGTCATCAAAATGCTCCATGGCCCCTTTAATCACAATGCTCCATGAACCCTGTCATCACAATGTTCCATGACAGTTGTCATCACAATGTTCCATGACCCTGTAATCACAATGTTCCATTACACCTGTCTTCACAATGTTCCCTGCCCATGTCATCACAATGCTCCATTACCAATGTAATCAAAATGTTCGCCTGCCCTTGTCATCAAAATGCTCCATGGCCCCTTTAATCACAATGCTCCATGAACCCTGTCATCACAATGTTCCATGACAGTTGTCATCACAATGCTCCATGACCCTGTAATCACAATGCTCCATGCCCTTGTCATCACAATGCTCCAGAACTCTTGTCATCATAATGATGAATGCTCGTGTCATCACAAAACTCCATGATACTTGTCATCACAATGTTCCATGGCCTTGTCATTACAATACTCCATGGCGCCTGTCATCACAGTGCTCCATGATACCTTTTATCACAATTCTAGATGACCACTGTCATCACAATGGTCCAGGACACCTGTCATCACAATGGTCCAGGACACTTGTCATCACAATGCTCCATGATCCATGTCATCACAATGTTCCTGGACACTTATCATCACAATGAACTATGACCACATTCATCACAATGCTCCATGACCCCTGTCATCACACTGCTCCATGGCCTATGCATTCAAAATGCTCCATGGCCCCTGTAATCACATTGCTCCATGATCCCTTTCATCACAATGTTCTATGACCACTCTCATCACAACACCCCATGACGCCTATCATCATAATGCTCCAAGGCCCCTCTCATCACAATGCTCCATGAACCCTGTCATCACAATGTTCCATGACACTTGTCATCACAGTGCTCCATGAACCCCTGTCATCACAATATTCACAGCCCATGTAATCACAATGCTCCTGGGCCCCTGTAATCACAGTGCTCCATACACTTTTCATCACAATGCTCAGAACTCTTGTCATCATAATGCTCCATGCCCGTGTCATCACAATGCTTGAAGAACCTTGTCATCACAATGCTCCATGAACCATGTCATCACAAGGTTCCAGGACCCTTGTCATCACAATGATCCATGACCCCTGTCATCTCAATGCTCAATGATCTTTGTATTCACAATGCTCCATGGCCCCTATAATTGCGGTGAACCATGACCCCTGTCATCACAATGCTCCCTGGTATATTTCATCACAATTCTAGATGACCACTGTCATCACAGTGCTCCACGGCCCCTGTCGTCAGAGTCCTCCATGATACCATTCATTACAATTCTACATGACCACTGTCGTCACAATGCCCCATGACACCTGACATCACAATTCGCCATGGCACTTGTCATCACAATGCTCCATGAACCATATCATCACAATGTTCTTGGACACTTGTCATCACAATGCTCCATGACAACTTACATCACAATGCTCCTTGACCCCTGTCATTTCATTGCTCCATGGCCTATGCATTCACAATGCTCCATGGCTCCTGTAATCACATTGCTCCATGATCCCTTTCATCACAATGCTCCAAGACCGCTGTCATCACAATGCCCCATGACGCCTATCATCATAATGCTCCAAGGCCCCTCTCATCACAATACTCCATGATCCCTGTCATTAACAATGTTCCAGGACACTAGTCATCACAGTGCTCCATGACCCCTGTCATCCCAATATTGACTGCCCATGTAAACACAATGCTCCTGGTCCCCTGTAATCACAATGCTCCGTACCCTTGTCATCACAATGCTCCAGAACTCTTGTCATCATAATGCTCCACGCCCGTGTCATCACAGTGCTCCATGACCACTTTCATAACAATGCTCCTTGACCCCTGTCATCACCATGCTCTATGAACACTGTCATCACAATGCCACATGACACCTGTCATCACAATGCTCTATAGCCCCTGTCAGCACAATGTTCCATGACAGGTATCATCACAATGATCCATGACTGCTGTCATCACAATGTTCCCTGCCCTTGTCATCTCTATGCTCCCTGGCCCCTGTCCTCACAATGCTCCATGATAATATCATCACAATGCTCCATTACCCATGTCATCGTAGTGATCCATGACCCCTTTCATCACAATGCTCCATGACCCCAGTCATCACAATGCTCCATAGCGCTTGTCATCACAATGCTCCATTATCCCTGTCATCACAATGTTCCATAACTCTGGTCATCAAAATGCCTCATGATCCATTTAATCACAATGCTCCATGACTCCTTTCATCACATCCTCCATGATACTTGTCATTACACTGCCCCATGACCTTTTTCAGAACAATGCTCCATGATACCAGTCATCACAATGCTCCATGACCATTGTCGTCACAATGCTCCATGCCCCTTTCAAAACAATGCTCCATGACAACTGTCATCACAATGCTCCATGGCCTTTGTCATCACAATTATACATGGCCCCTATCATCACAGTGCTCCATGACACCTTTCATCACAATGCTCCATGACCACTGTCATCACAATGCCCCAGGACCCCTGTCATCACAATGCTCCATGGCCCCTGTCATTACAATGCTCCATGACCACTGTCATCACAATGTTCCATGATCGCTGTAATCACAATGACCCATGACACCTTTCCTCAGAAGGCTCCAGTACGCCTGTCATCACAATGCTCCAATGACCGTCTCATCACAATGCTGCATATTCCCTGTCAGCACAACGTTCCATGACAATTGTCATCACAATGCTCCATGACACCTGTCATCACAATGTTGCCTGCCCATGTCATCAAAATGCTCCATGTCCCCTGTAATCACAATGTTCCGTTACACCTGTCTTCACAATGTTCCCTGCCCATGTCATCACAATGCTCCATTACCAATGTAATCAAAATGTTCGCCTGCCCTTGTCATCAAAATGCTCCATGGCCCCTTTAATCACAATGCTCCATGAACCCTGTCATCACAATGTTCCATGACAGTTGTCATCACAATGCTCCATGACCCTGTAATCACAATGCTCCATGCCCTTGTCATCACAATGCTCCAGAACTCTTGTCATCATAATGATGAATGCTCGTGTCATCACAAAGCTCCATGATACTTGTCATCACAATGTTCCATGTCCTTGTCATTACAATACTCCATGGCCCCTGTCATCACAGTGCTCCATGATACCTTTTATCACAATTCTAGATGACCACTGTCATCACAATGCCCCAAGACACATGTCATCACAATTCGCCATGGCCCTTGCCATCACAATGCTCCATGACCCGTGTCATCACAATGGTCCAGGACACTTGTCATCACAATGATCCATGACCACTTACATCACAATGCTCCTTGACTCCTGTCATCACAATGCTCCATAGCCTATGCATTCGCAATGCTACATGGTCCCTGTAATCACATTGCTCCATGATCCATTTCATCACAATGCTCTATGACCACTGTCATTACAATGCCACATTATACCTGTCATCACAATGCTCCATGGCCCCTGTCAGCACAATGTTCCATTACAGATGTCAGCACTATCCTCCATGGTCCCTGTAATCACAATTCTCCAATCCCTTGTCAACGCAATGCTCCAGAACTCTTGTCATCATAATGCTCCATGCCCGTCTCATCACAATGCTCCATGACACTTGTCATCAAAATGCTCCATGGCCTTTGTCATCACAATGCTCCATGGCCCCTGTTATCACAGTGCTCCATGTTACCTTTCATCACAATTCTAGATGACCACTGTCATTACAATGCCCCATGACACCTGTCATCACAATTCGCCATGGCCCTTGTCATTACAATGCTCCATGATCCATGTCATCACAATGTTCCTGGACACTTATCATCACAATGAACTATGACCACATTCATCACAATGCTCCATGACCCCTGTCATCACACTGCTCCATGGCCTATGCATTCAAAATGCTCCATGGCCCCTGTAATCACATTGCTCCATGATCCCTTTCATCACAATGCTCTATGACCACTCTCATCACAATACCCCATGACGCCTATCATCAAAAGGCTACAAGGCCCCTCCCATCACAATGCTCCATGAACCCTGTCATCACAATGTTCCATGACACTTGTCATCACAGTGCTCCATGAACCCCTGTCATCACAATACTCACTGCCCATGTAATCACAATGCTCCTGGTCCCCTGTAATCACAATTCTCCATACCCTTGTCATCACAATGCTCCAGAACTCTTGTCATCATAATTCTCCATGCCCGTGTCATCACAGTGCTCCATGACCACTTTCATCACAATGCTCCTTGACCCCTGTCATCACAATGATCTATGACCACTGTCATCACAATGCCACATGACACCTGTCATCACAATGCTCTATAGCCCCTGTCAGCACAATGTTCCATGACAGGTATCATCACAATGATCCATGACTGCTGTCATCACAATGTTCCCTGCCCTTGTCATCTCAATGCTCCATGGCCCCTGTCCTCACAATGCTCCATGCTCATATCATCACAATGCTCCATTACCCATGTCATCGTAGTGATCCATGACCCCTTTCATCACAATGCTCCATGACCCCAGTCATCACAATGCTCCATAGCCCTTGTCATCACAATGCTCCATTAGCCCTGTCATCACAATGTTCCATGACTCTTGTCATCAAAATGCCTCATGATCCATTTAATCACAATGCTCCATGACTCCTTTCATCACATCCTCCATGATACTTGTCATTACACTGCCCCATGACCTTTTTCAGAACAATGCTCCATGATACCAGTCATCACAATGCTCCATGACCATTGTCGTCACAATGCTCCATGCCCCTTTCAACACAATGCTCCATGACAACTGTCATCACAATGCTCCATGGCCTTTGTCATCACAATTATACATGGCCCCTGTGATCACAGTGCCCCATGACCCCTGTCATCACAATGCTCCATGGCCCCTGTCATTACAATGCTCCATGACCACTGTCATCACAATGTTCCATGATCGCTGTAATCACAATGACCCATGACACCTTTCCTCAGAAGTCTCCAGTACGCCTGTCATCACAATGCTCCAATGACCGTCTCATCACAATGCTCCATGATCCCTGTCAGCACAACGCTACATGAAAATTGTCATCCCAATGCTCCATGACACCTGTCATCACAATGTTGCCTGCCCATGTCATCAAAATGCTCCATGTCCCCTGTAATCACAATGTTCCGTTACACCTGTCTTCACAATGTTCCCTGCCCATGTCATCACAATGCTCCATTACCAATGTAATCAAAATGTTCGCCTGCCCTTGTCATCAAAATGCTCCATGGCCCCTTTAATCACAATGCTCCATGAACCCTGTCATCACAATATTCCATGACAGTTGTCATCACAATGCTCCATGACCCTTTAATCACAATGCTCCATGCCCTTGTCATCACAATGCTCCAGAACTCTTGTCATCATAATGATGAATGCTCGTGTCATCACAAAGCTCCATGATACTTGTCATCACAATGTTCCATCTCCTTGTCATTACAATACTCCATGGCCCCTGTCATCACAGTGCTCCATGATACCTTTTATCACAATTCTAGGTGACCACTGTCACCACAATGGTCCAGGACACTTGTCATCACAATGATCCATGACCACTTACATCACAATGCTCCTTGACTCCTGTCATCACAATGCTCCATAGCCTATGCATTCGCAATGCTACATGGTCCCTGTAATCACATTGCTCCATGATCCATTTCATCACAATGCTCTATGACCACTGTCATTACAATGCCACATTATACCTGTCATCACAATGCTCCATGGCCCCTGTCAGCACAATGTTCCATTACAGATGTCAGCACTATCCTCCATGGTCCCTGTAATCACAATGCTCCATTCCCTTGTCAACGCAATGCTCCAGAACTCTTGTCATCATAATTCTCCATGCCCGTCTCATCACAATGCTCCATGACACTTGTCATCAAAATGCTCCATGGCCTTTGTCATCACAATGCTCCATGGCCCCTGTTATCACAGTGCTCCATGTTACCTTTCAACACAATTCTAGATGACCACTGTCATTACAATGCCCCATGACACCTGTCATCACAATTTGCCATGGCCCTTGTCATCACAATGCTCCATGATCCATGTCATCACAATGTTCCTGGACACTTATCATCACAATGAACTATGACCACATTCATCACAATGCTCCATGACCCCTGTCATCACACTGCTCCATGGCCTATGCATTCAAAATGCTCCATGGCCCCTGTAATCACATTGCTCCATGATCCCTTTCATCACAATGTTCTATGACCACTCTCATCACAATACCCCATGACGCCTATCATCAAAAGGCTACAAGGCCCCTCCCATCACAATGCTCCATGAACCCTGTCATCACAATGTTCCATTACACTTGTCATCACAGTGCTCCATGAACCCCTGTCATCACAATACTCACTGCCCATGTAATCACAATGCTCCTGGTCCCCTGTAATCACAGTTCTCCATACCCTTGTCATCACAATGCTCCAGAACTCTTGTCATCATAATTCTCCATGCCCGTGTCATCACAGTGCTCCATGACCACTTTCATCACAATGCTCCTTGACCCCTGTCATCACAATGATCTATGACCACTGTCATCACAATGCCACATGACACCTGTCATCACAATTCTCTATAGCCCCTGTCAGCACAATGTTCCATGACAGGTATCATCACAATGATCCATGACTGCTGTCATCACAATGTTCCCTGCCCTTGTCATCTCAATGCTCCATGGCCCCTGTCCTCACAATGCTCCATGCTCATATCATCACAATGCTCCATTACCCATGTCATCGTAGTGATCCATGTCCCCTTTCATCACAATGCTCCATGACCCCAGTCATCACAATGCTCCATAGCCCTTGTCATCACAATGCTCCATTAGCCCTGTCATCACAATATTCCATGACTCTTGTCATCAAAATGCCTCATGATCCATTTAATCACAATGCTCCATGACTCCTTTCATCACATCCTCCATGATACTTGTCATTACACTGCCCCATGACCTTTTTCAGAACAATGCTCCATGATACCAGTCATCACAATGCTCCATGACCATTGTCGTCACAATGCTCCATGCCCCTTTCAACACAATGCTCCATGACAACTGTCATCACAATGCTCCATGGCCTTTGTCATCACAATTATACATGGCCCCTGTGATCACAGTGCCCCATGACCCCTGTCATCACAATGCTCCATGGCCCCTGTCATTACAATGCTCCATGACCACTGTCATCACAATGTTCCATGATCGCTGTAATCACAATGACCCATGACACCTTTCCTCAGAAGTCTCCAGTACGCCTGTCATCACAATGCTCCAATGACCGTCTCATCACAATGCTCCATGATCCCTGTCAGCACAACGTTACATGAAAATTGTCATCCCAATGCTCCATGACACCTGTCATCACAATGTTGCCTGCCCATGTCATCAAAATGCTCCATGTCCCCTGTAATCACAATGTTCCGTTACACCTGTCTTCACAATGTTCCCTGCCCATGTCATCACAATGCTCCATTACCAATGTAATCAAAATGTTCGCCTGCCCTTGTCATCAAAATGCTCCATGGCCCCTTTAATCACAATGCTCCATGAACCCTGTCATCACAATATTCCATGACAGTTGTCATCACAATGCTCCATGACCCTTTAATCACAATGCTCCATGCCCTTGTCATCACAATGCTCCAGAACTCTTGTCATCATAATGATGAATGCTCGTGTCATCACAAAGCTCCATGATACTTGTCATCACAATGTTCCATGGCCTTGTCATTACAATTCTCCATGGCCCATGTCATCACAGTGCTCCATGATACCTTTTATCACAATTCTAGATGACCACTGTCATCACAATGGTCCAGGACACTTGTCATCACAATGATCCATGACCACTTACATCACAATGCTCCTTGACTCCTGTCATCACAACGCTCCATAGCCTATGCATTCGCAATGCTACATGGTCCCTGTATTCACATTGCTCCATGATCCATTTCATCACAATGCTCTATGACCACTGTCATTACAATGCCACATTATACCTGTCATCACAATGCTCCATGGCCCCTGTCAGCACAATGTTCCATGACAGATGTCATCACTATCCTCCATGGTCCCTGTAATCACAATGCTCCATTCCCTTGTCAACGCAATGCTCCAGAACTCTTGTCATCATAATGCTCCATGCCCGTCTCATCACAATTCTCCATGACACTTTTCATTAAAATGCTCCATGGCCTTTATCATCACAATGCTCCATGGCCCCTGTTATCACAGTGATCCATGGTACCTGTCATCACAATGCTAGATAACCTCTGTCATCACAATGCCCGATGACACCTGTCATCAGAATTGGCCATGGCCCTTGTCATCACAATGCTCCATGCCCTTGTCACCACAATGCTCCAGAACTCTTGGCATCATAATGCTCCATGCCCGTCTCATCACAATGCTCCATGACACTTGTCATCACAATGCTCCATGGCCTTTGTCATCACAATGCTCCATGGCCCCTGTTATCACAGTGCTCCATGTTACCTTTCATCACAATTCTAGATGACCACTGTCATCACAATGCCCCATGACACCTGTCATCAAAATTCGCCATGGCCCTTGTCACCACAATGATCCATGACCCCTGTCATCACAATGCTCCCTGGTATATTTCATCACAATTCTAGATGACCACTGTCATCACAGTGCTCCACGGCCCCTTGTGTCAGAGTCCTCCATGATACCTTTCATTACAATTCTACATGACCACTGTCATCACAATGCCCCATGACACCTGTCATCACAATTCGCCATGGCACTTGTCATCACAATGCTCCAGGAACCATGTCATAACAATGTTCATGGACACTTGTCATCACAATGCTCCATGACAACTTACATCACAATGCTCCTTGACCCCTGTCATTTCATTGGTCCATGGCCTATGCATTCACAATGCTCCATGGCTCCTGTAATCACATTGCTCCATGATCCCTTTCATCACAATGCTCCAAGACCGCTGTCATCACAATGCCCCATGATGCCTATCATCATAATGCTCCAAGGCCCCTCTTATCACAATGCTCCATGATCCCTGTCCTCACAATGTTCCATGACACTACTCATCACAGCGCTCCATGACCCCTGTCATCACAATATTCACTGCCCATGTAATCACAATGCTCCTGGTCCCCTGTAATCACAATTCTCCATACCCTTGTCATCACAATGCTCCAGAACCCTTGTCATCATAATTCTCCATGCCCGTGTCATCAGAGTGCCCCATGACCAATTTCATCACAATGCTCCTTGACCCCTGTCATCACAATGATCTATGACCACTGTCATCACAATGCCACATGACACCTGTCATCACAATGCTCTATAGCCCCTGTCAGCACAATGTTCCATGACAGGTATCATCACAATGATCCATGACTGCTGTCATCACAATGTTCCCTGCCCTTGTCAACTCAATGCTCTATGGCCCCTGTCCTCACAATGCTCAATGCTCATATCATCACAATGCTCCATTACCCATGTCATCGTAGTGATCCATGACCCCTTTCATCACAATGCTCCATGACCCCAGTCATCACAATGCTCCATAGCCCTTGTCATCACAATGCTCCATTAGCCCTGTCATCACAATATTCCATGACTCTTGTCATCAAAATGCCTCATGATCCATTTAATCACAATGCTCCATGACTCCTTTCATCACATCCTCCATGATACTTGTCATTACACTGCCCCATGACCTTTTTCAGAACAATGCTCCATGATACCAGTCTTCACAATGCTCCATGACCATTGTCGTCCCAATGCTCCATGCCCCTTTCAACACAATGCTCCATGACCCCAGTCATCACAATGCTCCATGCCCGTATCATCACAATGCTCCATTACCCATGTCATCATAGTGATCCATGACCACATTCATCACAGTGCTGCATGACACCTGTCATCACAATGCTCCGTGGTCTTTGTCATCACAATGCTCCATGACCACTGTCATCACCATGCCCCAAGACCCCAGTCATCACAAGGCTCCATAGCCCTTGTCATCACAATGCTCCATTAGCCCTGTCATCACAATGTTCCATGATTCCTGTCAACAAAATGCCTCATGATCCATTTAATCACAATGCTCCATGACTCCTTTCATCACATCCTCCATGATACTTGCCATTACACTGCCCCATGACCTTTTTCAGAACAATGCTCCATGATACCAGTCATCACAATGCTCCATGACCATTGTTGTCACAATGCTCCATGCCCCTTTCAACACAATGCTCCATGACAACTGTCATCACAATTCTCCATGGCTTTTGTCATCACAATTATACATGGCCCCTGTGATCACAGTGCTCCATGACCCCTTTCATCACAATGCTCCATGACCACTGTCATCACAATGCCCCATGACCCCTGTTATCACAATGCTCCATGGCTCCTGTCATTACAATGCTCCATGACCACTGTCATCACAATGTTCCATGATCGCTGTAATCACAATGACCCATGACACCTTTCCTCAGAAGGCTCCAGTACGCCTGTCATCACAATGCTCCAATGACCGTCTCATCACAATGCTGCATGATCCCTGTCAGCACAACGTTCCATGACAATTGTCATCACAATGCTCCATGACACCTGTCATCACAATGTTGCCTGCCCATGTCATCAAAATGCTCCATGTCCCCTGTAATCACAATGTTCCACTACACCTGTCTTCACAATGTTCCCTACCCATGTCATCACAATGCTCCATTACCAATGTAATCAAAATGTTCGCCTGCCCTTGTCATCAAAATGCTCCATGGCCCCTTTAATCACAATGCTCCATGAACCCTGTCATCACAATGTTCCATGACAGTTGTCATCACAATGCTCCATGACCCTGTAATCACAATGCTCCATGCCCTTGTCATCACAATGCTCCAGAACTCTTGTCATCATAATGATGAATGCTCGTGTCATCACAAAGCTCCATGATACTTGTCATCACAATGTTCCATGGCCTTGTCATTACAATACTCCATGGCCCTTGTCATCACAGTGCTCCATGATACCTTTTATCACAATTCTAGATGACCACTGTCATCACAATGGTCCAGGACACTTGTCATCACAATGATCCATGACCACTTACATCACAATGCTCCTTGACTCCTGTCATCACAATGCTCCATAGCCTATGCATTCGCAATGCTACATGGTCCCTGTATTCACATTGCTCCATGATCCATTTCATCACAATGCTCTATGACCACTGTCATTACAATGCCACATTATACCTGTCATCACAATGCTCCATGGCCCCTGTCAGCACAATGTTCCATGACAGATGTCATCACTATCCTCCATGGTCCCTGTAATCACAATGCTCCATTCCCTTGTCAACGCAATGCTCCAGAACTCTTGTCATCATAATGCTCCATGCCCGTCTCATCACAATTCTCCATGACACTTTTCATTAAAATGCTCCATGGCCTTTATCATCACAATGCTCCATGGCCCCTGTTATCACAGTGATCCATGGTACCTGTCATCACAATGCTAGATAACCTCTGTCATCACAATGCCCGATGACACCTGTCATCAGAATTGGCCATGGCCCTTGTCATCACAATGCTCCATGCCCTTGTCACCACAATGCTCCAGAACTCTTGGCATCATAATGCTCCATGCCCGTCTCATCACAATGCTCCATGACACTTGTCATCAAAATGCTCCATGGCCTTTGTCATCACAATGCTCCATGGCCCCTGTTATCACAGTGCTCCATGTTACCTTTCATCACAATTCTAGATGACCACTGTCATCACAATGCCCCAGGACACCTGTCATCAAAATTCGCCATGGCCCTTGTCATCACAATGCTCCATGATCCATGTCATCACAATGTTCCTGGACACTTATCATCACAATGAACTATGACCACATTCATCACAATGCTCCATGACCCCTGTCATCACAATGCTCCATGGCCTATGCATTCAAAATGCTCCATGGCCCCTGTAATCACATTGCTCCATGATCCCTTTCATCACAATGTTCTATGACCACTCTCATCACAATACCCCATGACGCCTATCATCATAATGCTCCAAGGCCCCACTCATCACAATGCTCCGTGAACCCTGTCATCACAATGTTCCATGACACTTGTCATCACAGTGCTCCATGAACCCCTGTCATCACAATATTCACTGCCCATGTAATCACAATGCTCCTGGGCCCCTGTAATCACAGTGCTCCATACCCTTTTCATCACAATGCTCCAGAACTCTTGTCATCATAATGCTCCATGCCTGTGTCCTCACAATGCTTGAAGAACCTTGTCATCACAATGCTCCATGAACCGTGTCATCACAAGGTTCCAGGACCCTTGTCATCACAATGATCCATGACCCCTGTCATCTCAATGCTCCATGATCTTTGTATTCACAATGCTCCATGGCCCCTATAATTGCGGTGAACCATGACCCCTGTCATCACAATGCTCCCTGGTATATTTCATCAGAATTCTAGATGACCACTGTCATCACAGTGCTCCACGGCCCCTGTTGTCAGACTCCTCCATGATACCATTCATTACAATTCTACATGACCACTGTCATCACAATGCCCCATGACATCTGTCATCACAATTCGCCATGGCACTTGTCATCACAATGCTCCATGAACCATGTCATCACAATGTTCATGGACACTTGTCATCACAATGCTCCATGACAACTTACATCACAATGCTCCTTGACCCCTGTCATTTCATTGCTCCATGGCCTATGCATTCACAATGCTCCATGGCTCCTGTAATCACATTGCTCCATGATCCCTTTCATCACAATGCTCCAAGACCGCTGTCATCACAATGCCCCATGATGCCTATCATCATAATGCTCCAAGGCCCCTCTTATCACAATGCTCCATGATCCGTGTCATCACAGTGTTCCATGACACTAGTCATCACAGTGCTCCATGATCCCTGTCATCACAATATTCACTGCCCATGTAATCACAATGCTCCTGGTCCCCTGTAATCACAATGCTCCATACCCTTGTCATCACAATGCTGCAGAACTCTTGTCATCATAATTCTCCATGCCCGTGTCATCACAGTGCTCCATGACCACTTTCATCACAATGCTCCTTGACCCCTGTCATTACAATGCTCTATGACCACTGTCATCACAATGCCACATGACACCTGTCATCACAATGCTCTATAGCCCCTGTCAGCACAATGTTCCATGACAGGTATCATCACAATGATCCATGACTGCTGTCATCACAATGTTCCCTGCCCTTGTCATCTCAATGCTCCCTGGACCCTGTCCTCACAATGCTCCATGCTCATATCATCACAATGCTCCATTACCCATGTCATCGTAGTGATCCATGACCCCTTTCATCATAATGCTCCATGACCCCAGTCATCACAATGCTCCATAGCCCTTGTCATCACAATGCTCCATTAGCCTTGTCATCACAATGTTCCATGACTCTTGTCATCAAAATGCCTCATGATCCATTTAATCACAATGCTCCATGACTCCTTTCATCACATCCTCCATGATACTTGTCATTACTCTGCCCCATGACCTTTTTCAGAACAATGCTCCATGATACCAGTCATCACAATGCTCCATGACCATTGTCGTCACAATGCTCCATGCCCCTTTCAACACAATGCTCCATGACAACTGTCATCACAATGCTCCATGGCCTTTGTCATCACAATTATACATGGCCCCTGTGATCACAGTGCCCCATGACCCCTGTCATCACAATGCTCCATGGCCCCTGTCATTACAATGCTCCATGACCACTGTCATCACAATGTTCCATGATCGCTGTAATCACAATGACCCATGACACCTTTCCTCAGAAGTCTCCAGTACGCCTGTCATCACAATGCTCCAATGACCGTCTCATCACAATGCTCCATGATCCCTGTCAGCACAACGTTACATGAAAATTGTCATCCCAATGCTCCATGACACCTGTCATCACAATGTTGCCTGCCCATGTCATCAAAATGCTCCATGTCCCCTGTAATCACAATGTTCCGTTACACCTGTCTTCACAATGTTCCCTGCCCATGTCATCACAATGCTCCATTACCAATGTAATCAAAATGTTCGCCTGCCCTTGTCATCAAAATGCTCCATGGCCCCTTTAATCACAATGCTCCATGAACCCTGTCATCACAATATTCCATGACAGTTGTCATCACAATGCTCCATGACCCTTTAATCACAATGCTCCATGCCCTTGTCATCACAATGCTCCAGAACTCTTGTCATCATAATGATGAATGCTCGTGTCATCACAAAGCTCCATGATACTTGTCATCACAATGTTCCATGGCCTTGTCATTACAATTCTCCATGAGCCATGTCATCACAGTGGTCCATGATACCTTTTATCACAATTCTAGATGACCACTGTCATCACAATGGTCCAGGACACTTGTCATCATAATGATCCATGACCACTTACATCACAATGCTCCTTGACTCCTGTCATCACAACGCTCCATAGCCTATGCATTCGCAATGCTACATGGTCCCTGTATTCACATTGCTCCATGATCCATTTCATCACAATGCTCTATGACCACTGTCATTACAATGCCACATTATACCTGTCATCACAATGCTCCATGGCCCCTGTCAGCACAATGTTCCATGACAGATGTCATCACTATCCTCCATGGTCCCTGTAATCACAATGCTCCATTCCCTTGTCAACGCAATGCTCCAGAACTCTTGTCATCATAATGCTCCATGCCCGTCTCATCACAATTCTCCATGACACTTTTCATTAAAATGCTCCATGGCCTTTATCATCACAATGCTCCATGGCCCCTGTTATCACAGTGATCCATGGTACCTGTCATCACAATGCTAGATAACCTCTGTCATCACAATGCCCGATGACACCTGTCATCAGAATTGGCCATGGCCCTTGTCATCACAATGCTCCATGCCCTTGTCACCACAATGCTCCAGAACTCTTGGCATCATAATGCTCCATGCCCGTCTCATCACAATGCTCCATGACACTTGTCATCAAAATGCTCCATGGCCTTTGTCATCACAATGCTCCATGGCCCCTGTTATCACAGTGCTCCATGTTACCTTTCATCACAATTCTAGATGACCACTGTCATCACAATGCCCCATGACACCTGTCATCAAAATTCGCCATGGCCCTTGTCACCACAATGATCCATGACCCCTGTCATCACAATGCTCCCTGGTATATTTCATCACAATTCTAGATGACCACTGTCATCACAGTGCTCCACGGCCCCTTGTGTCAGAGTCCTCCATGATACCTTTCATTACAATTCTACATGACCCCTGTCATCACAATGCCCCATGACACCTGTCATCACAATTCGCCATGGCACTTGTCATCACAATGCTCCAGGAACCATGTCATAACAATGTTCATGGACACTTGTCATCACAATGCTCCATGACAACTTACATCACAATGCTCCTTGACCCCTGTCATTTCATTGGTCCATGGCCTATGCATTCACAATGCTCCATGGCTCCTGTAATCACATTGCTCCATGATCCCTTTCATCACAATGCTCCAAGACCGCTGTCATCACAATGCCCCATGATGCCTATCATCATAATGCTCCAAGGCCCCTCTTATCACAATGCTCCATGATCCCTGTCCTCACAATGTTCCATGACACTACTCATCACAGCGCTCCATGACCCCTGTCATCACAATATTCACTGCCCATGTAATCACAATGCTCCTGGTCCCCTGTAATCACAATTCTCCATACCCTTGTCATCACAATGCTCCAGAACCCTTGTCATCATAATTCTCCATGCCCGTGTCATCAGAGTGCCCCATGACCAATTTCATCACAATGCTCCTTGACCCCTGTCATCACAATGATCTATGACCACTGTCATCACAATGCCACATGACACCTGTCATCACAATGCTCTATAGCCCCTGTCAGCACAATGTTCCATGACAGGTATCATCACAATGATCCATGACTGCTGTCATCACAATGTTCCCTGCCCTTGTCAACTCAATGCTCTATGGCCCCTGTCCTCACAATGCTCAATGCTCATATCATCACAATGCTCCATTACCCATGTCATCGTAGTGATCCATGACCCCTTTCATCACAATGCTCCATGACCCCAGTCATCACAATGCTCCATAGCCCTTGTCATCACAATGCTCCATTAGCCCTGTCATCACAATATTCCATGACTCTTGTCATCAAAATGCCTCATGATCCATTTAATCACAATGCTCCATGACTCCTTTCATCACATCCTCCATGATACTTGTCATTACACTGCCCCATGACCTTTTTCAGAACAATGCTCCATGATACCAGTCTTCACAATGCTCCATGACCATTGTCGTCCCAATGCTCCATGCCCCTTTCAACACAATGCTCCATGACCCCAGTCATCACAATGCTCCATGCCCGTATCATCACAATGCTCCATTACCCATGTCATCATAGTGATCCATGACCACATTCATCACAGTGCTGCATGACACCTGTCATCACAATGCTCCGTGGTCTTTGTCATCACAATGCTCCATGACCACTGTCATCACCATGCCCCAAGACCCCAGTCATCACAAGGCTCCATAGCCCTTGTCATCACAATGCTCCATTAGCCCTGTCATCACAATGTTCCATGATTCCTGTCAACAAAATGCCTCATGATCCATTTAATCACAATGCTCCATGACTCCTTTCATCACATCCTCCATGATACTTGCCATTACACTGCCCCATGACCTTTTTCAGAACAATGCTCCATGATACCAGTCATCACAATGCTCCATGACCATTGTTGTCACAATGCTCCATGCCCCTTTCAACACAATGCTCCATGACAACTGTCATCACAATTCTCCATGGCTTTTGTCATCACAATTATACATGGCCCCTGTGATCACAGTGCTCCATGACCCCTTTCATCACAATGCTCCATGACCACTGTCATCACAATGCCCCATGACCCCTGTCTTCACAATGCTCCATGGCCCCTGTCATTACAATGCTCCATGACCACTGTCATCACAATGTTCCATGATCGCTGTAATCACAATGACCCATGACACCTTTCCTCAGAAGGCTCCAGTACGCCTGTCATCACAATGCTCCAATGACCGTCTCATCACAATGCTGCATGATCCCTGTCAGCACAACGTTCCATGACAATTGTCATCACAATGCTCCATGACACCTGTCATCACAATGTTGCCTGCCCATGTCATCAAAATGCTCCATGTCCCCTGTAATCACAATGTTCCACTACACCTGTCTTCACAATGTTCCCTACACATGTCATCACAATGCTCCATTACCAATGTAATCAAAATGTTCGCCTGCCCTTGTCATCAAAATGCTCCATGGCCCCTTTAATCACAATGCTCCATGAACCCTGTCATCACAATGTTCCATGACAGTTGTCATCACAATGCTCCATGACCCTGTAATCACAATGCTCCATGCCCTTGTCATCACAATGCTCCAGAACTCTTGTCATCATAATGATGAATGCTCGTGTCATCACAAAGCTCCATGATACTTGTCATCACAATGTTCCATGGCCTTGTCATTACAATACTCCATGGCCCTTGTCATCACAGTGCTCCATGATACCTTTTATCACAATTCTAGATGACCACTGTCATCACAATGGTCCAGGACACTTGTCATCACAATGATCCGTGACCACTTACATCACAATGCTCCTTGACTCCTGTCATCACAATGCTCCATAGCCTATGCATTCGCAATGCTACATGGTCCCTGTAATCACATTGCTCCATGATCCATTTCATCACAATGCTCTATGACCACTGTCATTACAATGCCACATTATACCTGTCATCACAATGCTCCATGGCCCCTGTCAGCACAATGTTCCATGACAGATGTCATCACTATCCTCCATGGTCCCTGTAATCACAATGCTCCATTCCCTTGTCAACGCAATGCTCCAGAACTCTTGTCATCATAATGCTCCATGCCCGTCTCATCACAATTCTCCATGACACTTTTCATTAAAATGCTCCATGGCCTTTATCATCACAATGCTCCATGGCCCCTGTTATCACAGTGATCCATGGTACCTGTCATCACAATGCTAGATAACTTCTGTCATCACAATGCCCGGTGACACCTGTCATCAGAATTGGCCATGGCCCTTGTCATCACAATGCTCCATGCCCTTGTCACCACAATGCTCCAGAACTCTTGGCATCATAATGCTCCATGCCCGTCTCATCACAATGCTCCATGACACTTGTCATCAAAATGCTCCATGGCCTTTGTCATCACAATGCTCCATGGCCCCTGTTATCACAGTGCTCCATGTTACCTTTCATCACAATTCTAGATGACCACTGTCATCACAATGCCCCAGGACACCTGTCATCAAAATTCGCCATGGCCCTTGTCATCACAATGCTCCATGATCCATGTCATCACAATGTTCCTGGACACTTATCATCACAATGAACTATGACCACATTCATCACAATGCTCCATGACCCCTGTCATCACACTGCTCCATGGCCTATGCATTCAAAATGCTCCATGGCCCCTGTAATCACATTGCTCCATGATCCCTTTCATCACAATGTTCTATGACCACTCTCATCACAATACCCCATGACGCCTATCATCATAATGCTCCAAGGCCCCACTCATCACAATGCTCCGTGAACCCTGTCATCACAATGTTCCATGACACTTGTCATCACAGTGCTCCATGAACCCCTGTCATCACAGTATTCACTGCCCATGTAATCACAATGCTCCTGGGCCCCTGTAATCACAGTGCTCCATACCCTTTTCATCACAATGCTCCAGAACTCTTGTCATCATAATGCTCCATGCCCGTGTCCTCACAATGCTTGAAGAACCTTGTCATCACAATGCTCCATGAACCGTGTCATCACAAGGTTCCAGGACCCTTGTCATCACAATGATCCATGACCCCTGTCATCTCAATGCTCCATGATCTTTGTATTCACAATGCTCCATGGCCCCTATAATTGCGGTGAACCATGACCCCTGTCATCACAATGCTCCCTGGTATATTTCATCACAATTCTAGATGACCACTGTCATCACAGTGCTCCACGGCCCCTGTTGTCAGACTCCTCCATCATACCATTCATTACAATTCTACATGACCACTGTCATCACAATGCCCCATGACATCTGTCATCACAATTCGCCATGGCACTTGTCATCACAATGCTCCATGAACCATGTCATCACAATGTTCATGGACACTTGTCATCACAATGCTCCATGACAACTTACATCACAATGCTCCTTGACCCCTGTCATTTCATTGCTCCATGGCCTATGCATTCACAATGCTCCATGGCTCCTGTAATCACATTGCTCCATGATCCCTTTCATCACAATGCTCCAAGACCGCTGTCATCACAATGCCCCATGATGCCTATCATCATAATGCTCCAAGGCCCCTCTTATCACAATGCTCCATGATCCGTGTCATCACAGTGTTCCATGACACTAGTCATCACAGTGCTCCATGATCCCTGTCATCACAATATTCACTGCCCATGTAATCACAATGCTCCTGGTCCCCTGTAATCACAATGCTCCATACCCTTGTCATCACAATGCTGCAGAACTCTTGTCATCATAATTCTCCATGCCCGTGTCATCACAGTGCTCCATGACCACTTTCATCACAATGCTCCTTGACCCCTGTCATTACAATGCTCTATGACCACTGTCATCACAATGCCACATGACACCTGTCATCACAATGCTCTATAGCCCCTGTCAGCACAATGTTCCATGACAGGTATCATCACAATGATCCATGACTGCTGTCATCACAATGTTCCCTGCCCTTGTCATCTCAATGCTCCCTGGACCCTGTCCTCACAATGCTCCATGCTCATATCATCACAATGCTCCATTACCCATGTCATCGTAGTGATCCATGACCCCTTTCATCATAATGCTCCATGACCCCAGTCATCACAATGCTCCATAGCCCTTGTCATCACAATGCTCCATTAGCCCTGTCATCACAATGTTCCATGACTCTTGTCATCAAAATGCCTCATGATCCATTTAATCACAATGCTCCATGACTCCTTTCATCACATCCTCCATGATACTTGTCATTACTCTGCCCCATGACCTTTTTCAGAACAATGCTCCATGATACCAGTCATCACAATGCTCCATGACCATTGTCGTCACAATGCTCCATGCCCCTTTCAACACAATGCTCCATGACAACTGTCATCACAATGCTCCATGGCCTTTGTCATCACAATTATACATGGCCCCTGTGATCACAGTGCCCCATGACCCCTGTCATCACAATGCTCCATGGCCCCTGTCATTACAATGCTCCATGACCACTGTCATCACAATGTTCCATGATCGCTGTAATCACAATGACCCATGACACCTTTCCTCAGAAGTCTCCAGTACGCCTGTCATCACAATGCTCCAATGACCGTCTCATCACAATGCTCCATGATCCCTGTCAGCACAACGTTACATGAAAATTGTCATCCCAATGCTCCATGACACCTGTCATCACAATGTTGCCTGCCCATGTCATCAAAATGCTCCATGTCCCCTGTAATCACAATGTTCCGTTACACCTGTCTTCACAATGTTCCCTGCCCATGTCATCACAATGCTCCATTACCAATGTAATCAAAATGTTTGCCTGCCCTTGTCATCAAAATGCTCCATGGCCCCTTTAATCACAATGCTCCATGAACCCTGTCATCACAATATTCCATGACAGTTGTCATCACAATGCTCCATGACGCTTAAATCACAATGCTCCATGCCCTTGTCATCACAATGCTCCAGAACTCTTGTCATCATAATGATGAATGCTCGTGTCATCACAAAGCTCCATGATACTTGTCATCACAATGTTCCATGGCCTTGTCATTACAATACTCCATGGCGCCTGTCATCACAGTGCTCCATGATACCTTTTATCACAATTCTAGATGACCACTGTCATCACAATGGTCCAGGACACTTGTCATCACAATGCTCCATGATCCATGTCATCACAATGTTCCTGGACACTTATCATCACAATGAACTATGACCACATTCATCACAATGCTCCATGACCCCTGTCATCACACTGCTCCATGGCCTATGCATTCAAAATGCTCCATGGCCCCTGTAATCACATTGCTCCATGATCCCTTTCATCACAATGTTCTATGACCACTCTCATCACAACACCCCATGACGCCTATCATCATAATGCTCCAAGGCCCCTCTCATCACAATGCTCCATGAACCCTGTCATCACAATGTTCCATGACACTTGTCATCACAGTGCTCCATGAACCCCTGTCATCACAATATTCACTGCCCATGTAATCACAATGCTCCTGGGCCCCTGTAATCACAGTGCTCCATACACTTTTCATCACAATGTTCCAGAACTCTTGTCATCATAATGCTCCATGCCCGTGTCATCACAATGCTTGAAGAACCTTGTCATCACAATGCTCCATGAACCATGTCATCACAAGGTTCCAGGACCCTTGTCATCACAATGATCCATGACCCCTGTCATCTCAATGCTCCATGATCTTTGTATTCACAATGCTCCATGGCCCCTATAATTGCAGTGAACCATGACCCCTGTCATCACAATGCTCCCTGGTATATTTCATCACAATTCTAGATGACCACTGTCATCACAGTGCTCCACGGCCCCTGTCGTCAGAGTCCTCCATGATACCATTCATTACAATTCTACATGACCACTGTCGTCACAATGCCCCATGACACCTGACATCACAATTCGCCATGGCACTTGTCATCACAATGCTCCATGAACCATATCATCACAATGTTCTTGGACACTTGTCATCACAATGCTCCATGACAACTTACATCACAATGCTCCTTGACCCCTGTCATTTCATTGCTCCATGGCCTATGCATTCACAATGCTCCATGGCTCCTGTAATCACATTGCTCCATGATCCCTTTCATCACAATGCTCCAAGACCGCTGTCATCACAATGCCCCATGACGCCTATCATCATAATGCTCCAAGGCCCCTCTCATCACAATACTCCATGATCCCTGTCATTAACAATGTTCCAGGACACTAGTCATCACAGTGCTCCATGACCCCTGTCATCCCAATATTGACTGCCCATGTAAACACAATGCTCCTGGTCCCCTGTAATCACAATGCTCCGTACCCTTGTCATCACAATGCTCCAGAACTCTTGTCATCATAATGCTCCACGCCCGTGTCATCACAGTGCTCCATGACCACTTTCATCACAATGCTCCTTGACCCCTGTCATCACCATGCTCTATGAACACTGTCATCACAATGCCACATTACACCTGTCATCACAATGCTCTATAGCCCCTGTCAGCACAATGTTCCATGACAGGTATCATCACAATGATCCATGACTGCTGTCATCACAATGTTCCCTGCCCTTGTCATCTCTATGCTCCCTGGCCCCTGTCCTCACAATGCTCCATGCTCATATCATCACAATGCTCCATTACCCATGTCATCGTAGTGATCCATGACCCCTTTCATCACAATGCTCCATGACCCCAGTCATCACAATGCTCCATAGCGCTTGTCATCACAATGCTCCATTATCCCTGTCATCACAATGTTCCATAACTCTGGTCATCAAAATGCCTCATGATCCATTTAATCACAATGCTCCATGACTCCTTTCATCACATCCTCCATGATACTTGTCATTACACTGCCCCATGACCTTTTTCAGAACAATGCTCCATGATACCAGTCATCACAATGCTCCATGACCATTGTCGTCACAATGCTCCATGCCCCTTTCAAAACAATGCTCCATGACAACTGTCATCACAATGCTCCATGGCCTTTGTCATCACAATTATACATGGCCCCTATCATCACAGTGCTCCATGACACCTTTCATCACAATGCTCCATGACCACTGTCATCACAATGCCCCAGGACCCCTGTCATCACAATGCTCCATGGCCCCTGTCATTACAATGCTCCATGACCACTGTCATCACAATGTTCCATGATCGCTGTAATCACAATGACCCATGACACCTTTCCTCAGAAGGCTCCAGTACGCCTGTCATCACAATGCTCCAATGACCGTCTCATCACAATGCTGCATATTCCCTGTCAGCACAACGTTCCATGACAATTGTCATCACAATGCTCCATGACACCTGTCATCACAATGTTGCCTGCCCATGTCATCAAAATGCTCCATGTCCCCTGTAATCACAATGTTCCGTTACACCTGTCTTCACAATGTTCCCTGCCCATGTCATCACAATGCTCCATTACCAATGTAATCAAAATGTTCGCCTGCCCTTGTCATCAAAATGCTCCATGGCCCCTTTAATCACAATGCTCCATGAACCCTGTCATCACAATGTTCCATGACAGTTGTCATCACAATGCTCCATGACCCTATAATCACAATGCTCCATGCCCTTGTCATCACAATGCTCCAGAACTCTTGTCATCATAATGATGAATGCTCGTGTCATCACAAAGCTCCATGATACTTGTCATCACAATGTTCCATGGCCTTGTCATTACAATACTCCATGGCCCCTGTCATCACAGTGCTCCATGATACCTTTTATCACAATTCTAGATGACCACTGTCATCACAATGCCCCAAGACACATGTCATCACAATTCGACATGGCCCTTGCCATCACAATGCTCCATGACCCGTGTCATCACTGTGGTCCAGGACACTTGTCATCACAATGATCCATGAGCACTTACATCACAATGCTCCTTGACTCCTGTCATCACAATGCTCCATAGCCTATGCATTCGCAATGCTACATGGTCCCTGTAATCACATTGCTCCATGATCCATTTCATCACAATGCTCTATGACCACTGTCATTACAATGCCACATTATACCTGTCATCACAATGCTCCATGGCCCCTGTCAGCACAATGTTCCATTACAGATGTCAGCACTATCCTCCATGGTCCCTGTAATCACAATTCTCCATTCCCTTGTCAACGCAATGCTCCAGAACTCTTGTCATCATAATGCTCCATGCCCGTCTCATCACAATGCTCCATGACACTTGTCATCAAAATGCTCCATGGCCTTTGTCATCACAATGCTCCATGGCCCCTGTTATCACAGTGCTCCATGTTACCTTTCATCACAATTCTAGATGACCACTGTCATTACAATGCCCCATGACACCTGTCATCACAATTCGCCATGGCCCTTGTCATCACAATGCTCCATGATCCATGTCATCACAATGTTCCTGGACACTTATCATCACAATGAACTATGACCACATTCATCACAATGCTCCATGACCCCTGTCATCACACTGCTCCATGGCCTATGCATTCAAAATGCTCCATGGCCCCTGTAATCCCATTGCTCCATGATCCCTTTCATCACAATGCTCTATGACCACTCTCATCACAATACCCCATGACGCCTATCATCAAAAGGCTACAAGGCCCCTCCCATCACAATGCTCCATGAACCCTGTCATCACAATGTTCCATGACACTTGTCATCACAGTGCTCCATGAACCCCTGTCATCACAATACTCACTGCCCATGTAATCACAATGCTCCTGGTCCCCTGTAATCACAATTCTCCATACCCTTGTCATCACAATGCTCCAGAACTCTTGTCATCATAATTCTCCATGCCCGTGTCATCACAGTGCTCCATGACCACTTTCATCACAATGCTCCTTGACCCCTGTCATCACAATGATCTATGACCACTGTCATCACAATGCCACATGACACCTGTCATCACAATGCTCTATAGCCCCTGTCAGCACAATGTTCCATGACAGGTATCATCACAATGATCCATGACTGCTGTCATCACAATGTTCCCTGCCCTTGTCATCTCAATGCTCCATGGCCCCTGACCTCACAATGCTCCATGCTCATATCATCACAATGCTCCATTACCCATGTCATCGTAGTGATCCATGACCCCTTTCATCACAATGCTCCATGACCCCAGTCATCACAATGCTCCATAGCCCTTGTCATCACAATGCTCCATTAGCCCTGTCATCACAATATTCCATGACTCTTGTCATCAAAATGCCTCATGATCCATTTAATCACAATGCTCCATGACTCCTTTCATCACATCCTCCATGATACTTGTCATTACACTGCCCCATGACCTTTTTCAGAACAATGCTCCATGATACCAGTCATCACAATGCTCCATGACCATTGTCGTCACAATGCTCCATGCCCCTTTCAACACAATGCTCCATGACAACTGTCATCACAATGCTCCATGGCCTTTGTCATCACAATTATACATGGCCCCTGTGATCACAGTGCCCCATGACCCCTGTCATCACAATGCTCCATGGCCCCTGTCATTACAATGCTCCATGACCACTGTCATCACAATGTTCCATGATCGCTGTAATCACAATGACCCATGACACCTTTCCTCAGAAGTCTCCAGTACGCCTGTCATCACAATGCTCCAATGACCGTCTCATCACAATGCTCCATGATCCCTGTCAGCACAACGTTACATGAAAATTGTCATCCCAATGCTCCATGACACCTGTCATCACAATGTTGCCTGCCCATGTCATCAAAATGCTCCATGTCCCCTGTAATCACAATGTTCCGTTACACCTGTCTTCACAATGTTCCCTGCCCATGTCATCACAATGCTCCATTACCAATGTAATCAAAATGTTCGCCTGCCCTTGTCATCAAAATGCTCCATGGCCCCTTTAATCACAATGCTCCATGAACCCTGTCATCACAATATTCCATGACAGTTGTCATCACAATGCTCCATGACCCTTTAATCACAATGCTCCATGCCCTTGTCATCACAATGCTCCAGAACTCTTGTCATCATAATGATGAATGCTCGTGTCATCACAAAGCTCCATGATACTTGTCATCACAATGTTCCATGGCCTTGTCATTACAATACTCCATGGCCCCTGTCATCACAGTGCTCCATGATACCTTTTATCACAATTCTAGATGACCACTGTCATCACAATGGTCCAGGACACTTGTCATCACAATGATCCATGACCACTTACATCACAATGCTCCTTGACTCCTGTCATCACAATGCTCCATAGCCTATGCATTCGCAATGCTACATGGTCCCTGTAATCACATTGCTCCATGATCCATTTCATCACAATGCTCTATGACCACTGTCATTACAATGCCACATTATACCTGTCATCACAATGCTCCATGGCCCCTGTCAGCACAATGTTCCATGACAGATGTCATCACTATCCTCCATGGTCCCTGTAATCACAATGCTCCATTCCCTTGTCAACGCAATGCTCCAGAACTCTTGTCATCATAATGCTCCATGCCCGTCTCATCACAATTCTCCATGACACTTTTCATTAAAATGCTCCATGGCCTTTATCATCACAATGCTCCATGGCCCCTGTTATCACAGTGATCCATGGTACCTGTCATCACAATGCTAGATAACCTCTGTCATCACAATGCCCGATGACACCTGTCATCAGAATTGGCCATGGCCCTTGTCATCACAATGCTCCATGCCCTTGTCACCACAATGCTCCAGAACTCTTGGCATCATAATGCTCCATGCCCGTCTCATCACAATTCTCCATGACACTTTTCATTAAAATGCTCCATGGCCTTTATCATCACAATGCTCCATGGCCCCTGTTATCACAGTGATCCATGGTACCTGTCATCACAATGCTAGATAACCTCTGTCATCACAATGCCCGATGACACCTGTCATCAGAATTGGCCATGGCCCTTGTCATCACAATGCTCCATGCCCTTGTCACCACAATGCTCCAGAACTCTTGGCATCATAATGCTCCATGCCCGTCTCATCACAATGCTCCATGACACTTGTCATCAAAATGCTCCATGGCCTTTGTCATCACAATGCTCCATGGCCCCTGTTATCACAGTGCTCCATGTTACCTTTCATCACAATTCTAGATGACCACTGTCATCACAATGCCCCATGACACATGTCATCAAAATTCGCCATGGCCCTTGTCACCACAATGATCCATGACCCCTGTCATCACAATGCTCCCTGGTATATGTCATCACAATTCTAGATGACCACTGTCATCACAGTGCTCCACGGCCCCTGTTGTCAGAGTCCTCCATGATACCTTTCATTACAATTCTACATGACCACTGTCATCACAATGCCCCATGACACCTGTCATCACAATTCGCCATGGCACTTGTCATCACAATGCTCCATGAACCATGTCCTAACAATGTTCATGGACACATGTCATCACAATGCTCCATGACAACTTACATCACAATGCTCCTTGACCCCTGTCATTTCATTGCTTCATGGCCTATGCATTCACAATGCTCCATGGCTCCTGTAATCACATTGCTCCATGATCCCTTTCATCACAATGCTCCAAGACCGCTGTCATCACAATGCCCCATGATGCCTATCATCATAATGCTCCAAGGCCCCTCTTATCACAATGCTCCATGATCCCTGTCCTCACAATGTTCCATGACACTACTCATCACAGCGCTCCATGACCGCTGTCATCACAATATTCACTGCCCATGTAATCACAATGCTCCTGGTCCCCTGTAATCACAATTCTCCATACCCTTGTCATCACAATGCTCCAGAACTCTTGTCATCATAATTCTCAATGCCCGTGTCATCACAGTGCTCCATGACCAATTTCATTACAATGCTCCTTGACCCCTGTCATCACAATGATCTATGACCACTGTCATCACAATGCCACATGACACCTGTCATCACAATGCTCTATAGCCCCTGTCAGCACAATGTTCCATGACAGGTATCATCACAATGATCCATGACTGCTGTCATCACAATGTTCCCTGCCCTTGTCAACTCAATGCTCTATGGCCCCTGTCCTCACAATGCTCAATGCTCATATCATCACAATGCTCCATTACCCATGTCATCGTAGTGATCCATGACCCCTTTCATCACAATGCTCCATGACCCCAGTCATCACAATGCTCCATAGCCCTTGTCATCACAATGCTCCATTAGCCCTGTCATCACAATATTCCATGACTCTTGTCATCAAAATGCCTCATGATCCATTTAATCACAATGCTCCATGCCTCCTTTCATCACATCCTCCATGATACTTGTCATTACACTGCCCCATGACCTTTTTCAGAACAATGCTCCATGATACCAGTCTTCACAATGCTCCATGACCATTGTCGTCACAATGCTCCATGCCCCTTTCAACACAATGCTCCATGACCCCAGTCATCACAATGCTCCATGCCCGTATCATCACAATGCTCCATTACCCATGTCATCATAGTGATCCATGACCACATTCATCACAGTGCTGCATGACACCTGTCATCACAATGCTCCGTGGTCTTTGTCATCACAATGCTCCATGACCACTGTCATCACCATGCCCCAAGACCCCAGTCATCACAATGCTCCATAGCCCTTGTCATCACAATGCTCCATTACCCTGTCATCACAATGTTCCATGACTCTTGTCAACAAAATGCCTCATGATCCATTTAATCACAATGCTCCATGACTCCTTTCATCACATCCTCCATGATACTTGTCATTACACTGCCCCATGACCTTTTTCAGAACAATGCTCCATGATACCAGTCATCACAATGCTCCATGACCATTGTTGTCACAATGCTCCATGCCCCTTTCAACACAATGCTCCATGACAACTGTTATCACAATTCTCCATGGCTTTTGTCATCACAATTATACATGGCCCCTGTAAGCACAGTGCTCCATGACCCCTTTCATCACAATGCTCCATGACACCTGTCATCACAATGCTCCGTGGTCTTTGTCATCACAATTATATATTGCCCCTGTGATCACAGTGCTCCATGACCCCTTTCATCACAATGCTCCATGACCACTGTCATCACAATGCCCCATGACCCCTGTCATCACAATGCTCCATGGCCCCTGTCATTACAATGCTCCATGACCACTGTCATCAGAATGTTCCATGATCGCTGTAATCACAATGACCCATGACACCTTTCCTCAGAAGGCTCCAGTACGCCTGTCATCACAATGCTCCAATGACCGTCTCATCACAATGCTGCATGATCCCTGTCAGCACAACGTTCCATGACAATTGTCATCACAATGCTCCATGACACCTGTCATCACAATGTTGCCTGCCCATGTCATCAAAATGCTCCATGTCCCCTGTAATCACAATGTTCCATTACACCTGTCTTCACAATGTTCCCTGCCCATGTCATCACAATGCTCCATTACCAATGTAATCAAAATGTTCGCCTGCCCTTGTCATCAAAATGCTCCATGGCCCCTTTAATCACAATGCTCCATGAACCCTGTCGTCACAATGTTCCATGACAGTTGTCATCACAATGCTCCATGACCCTGTAATCACAATGCTCCATGCCCTTGTCATCACAATGCTCCAGAACTCTTGTCATCATAATGATGAATGCTCGTGTCATCACAAAGCTCCATGATACTTGTCATCACAATGTTCCATGGCCTTGTCATTACAATACTCCATGGCCCCTGTCATCACAGTGCTCCATGATACCTTTTATCACAATTCTAGATGACCACTGTCATCACAATGGTCCAGGACACTTGTCATCACAATGATCCATGACCACTTACATCACAATGCTCCTTGACTCCTGTCATCACAATGCTCCATAGCCTATGCATTCGCAATGCTACATGGTCCCTGTAATCACATTGCTCCATGATCCATTTCATCACAATGCTCTATGACCACTGTCATTACAATGCCACATTATACCTGTCATCACAATGCTCCATGGCCCCTGTCAGCACAATGTTCCATGACAGATGTCATCACTATCCTCCATGGTCCCTGTAATCACAATGCTCCATTCCCTTGTCAACGCAATGCTCCAGAACTCTTGTCATCATAATGCTCCATGCCCGTGTCATCACAATGCTTGAAGAACCTTGTCATCACAATGCTCCATGAACCGTGTCATCACAAGGTTCCAGGACCCTTGTCATCACAATGATCCATGACCCCTGTCATCTCAATGCTCCATGATCTTTGTATTCACAATGCTCCATGGCCCCTATAATTGCGGTGAACCATGACCCCTGTCATCACAATGCTCCCTGGTATATTTCATCACAATTCTAGATGACCACTGTCATCACAGTGCTCCACGGCCCCTGTCGTCAGAGTCCTCCATGATACCATTCATTACAATTCTACATGACCACTGTCGTCACAATGCCCCATGACACCTGTCATCACAATTCGCCATGGCACTTGTCATCACAATGCTCCATGAACCATATCATCACAATGTTCTTGGACACTTGTCATCACAATGCTCCATGACAACTTACATCACAATGCTCCTTGACCCCTGTCATTTCATTGCTCCATGGCCTATGCATTCACAATGCTCCATGGCTCCTGTAATCACATTGCTCCATGATCCCTTTCATCACAATGCTCCAAGACCGCTGTCATCACAATGCCCCATGACGCCTATCATCATAATGCTCCAAGGCCCCCACTCATCACAATGCTCCATGATCCCTGCCATCACAATGTTCCATGACACTAGTCATCACAGTCCTCCATGACCCCTGTCATCCGAATATTGACTGCCCATGTAAACACAATGCTCCTGGTCCCCTGTAATCACAATGCTCCATACCCTTGTCATCACAATGCTCCAGAACTCTTGTCATCATAATTCTCCATGCCCGTGTCATCACAGTGCTCCATGACCACTTTCATCACAATGCTCCTTGACCCCTGTCATTACAATGCTCTATGACCACTGTCATCACAATGCCACATGACACCTGTCATCACAATGCTCTATAGCCCCTGTCAGCACAATGTTCCATGACAGGTATCATCACAATGATCCATGACTGCTGTCATCACAATGTTCCCTGCCCTTGTCATCTCAATGCTCCATGGCCCCTGTCCTCACAATGCTCCATGCTCATATCATCACAATGCTCCATTACCCATGTCATCGTAGTGATCCATGACCCCTTTCATCACAATGCTCCATGACCCCAGTCATCACAATGCTCCATAGCCCTTGTCATCACAATGCTCCATTAGCCCTGTCATCACAATGTTCCATGACTCTTGTCATCAAAATGCCTCATGATCCATTTAATCACAATGCTCCATGACTCCTTTCATCACATCCTCCATGATACTTGTCATCACACTGCCCCATGACCTTTTTCAGAACAATGCTCCATGATACCAGTCATCACAATGCTCCATGACCATTGTCGTCACAATGCTCCATGCCCCTTTCAACACAATGCTCCATGACAACTGTCATCACAATGCTCCATGGCCTTTGTCATCACAATTATACATGGCCCCTGTGATCACAGTGCCCCATGACCCCTGTCATCACAATGCTCCATGGCCCCTGTCATTACAATGCTCCATGACCACTGTCATCACAATGTTCCATGATCGCTGTAATCACAATGACCCATGACACCTTTCCTCAGAAGTCTCCAGTACGCCTGTCATCACAATGCTCCAATGACCGTCTCATCACAATGCTCCATGATCCCTGTCAGCACAACGTTACATGAAAATTGTCATCCCAATGCTCCATGACACCTGTCATCACAATGTTGCCTGCCCATGTCATCAAAATGCTCCATGTCCCCTGTAATCACAATGTTCCGTTACACCTGTCTTCACAATGTTCCCTGCCCATGTCATCACAATGCTCCATTACCAATGTAATCAAAATGTTCGCCTGCCCTTGTCATCAAAATGCTCCATGGCCCCTTTAATCACAATGCTCCATGAACCCTGTCATCACAATATTCCATGACAGTTGTCATCACAATGCTCCATGACCCTTTAATCACAATGCTCCATGCCCTTGTCATCACAATGCTCCAGAACTCTTGTCATCATAATGATGAATGCTCGTGTCATCACAAAGCTCCATGATACTTGTCATCACAATGTTCCATGGCCTTGTCATTACAATACTCCATGGCCCCTGTCATCACAGTGGTCCATGATACCTTTTATCACAATTCTAGATGACCACTGTCATCACAATGGTCCAGGACACTTGTCATCACAATGATCCATGACCACTTACATCACAATGCTCCTTGACTCCTGTCATCACAATGCTCCATAGCCTATGCATTCGCAATGCTACATGGTCCCTGTAATCACATTGCTCCATGATCCATTTCATCACAATGCTCTATGACCACTGTCATTACAATGCCACATTATACCTGTCATCACAATGCTCCATGGCCCCTGTCAGCACAATGTTCCATGACAGATGTCATCACTATCCTCCATGGTCCCTGTAATCACAATGCTCCATTCCCTTGTCAACGCAATGCTCCAGAACTCTTGTCATCATAATGCTCCATGCCCGTCTCATCACAATTCTCCATGACACTTTTCATTAAAATGCTCCATGGCCTTTATCATCACAATGCTCCATGGCCCCTGTTATCACAGTGATCCATGGTACCTGTCATCACAATGCTAGATAACCTCTGTCATCACAATGCCCGATGACACCTGTCATCAGAATTGGCCATGGCCCTTGTCATCACAATGCTCCATGCCCTTGTCACCACAATGCTCCAGAACTCTTGGCATCATAATGCTCCATGCCCGTCTCATCACAATTCTCCATGACACTTTTCATTAAAATGCTCCATGGCCTTTATCATCACAATGCTCCATGGCCCCTGTTATCACAGTGATCCATGGTACCTGTCATCACAATGCTAGATAACCTCTGTCATCACAATGCCCGATGACACCTGTCATCAGAATTGGCCATGGCCCTTGTCATCACAATGCTCCATGCCCTTGTCACCACAATGCTCCAGAACTCTTGGCATCATAATGCTCCATGCCCGTCTCATCACAATGCTCCATGACACTTGTCATCAAAATGCTCCATGGCCTTTGTCATCACAATGCTCCATGGCCCCTGTTATCACAGTGCTCCATGTTACCTTTCATCACAATTCTAGATGACCACTGTCATCACAATGCCCCATGACACATGTCATCAAAATTCGCCATGGCCCTTGTCACCACAATGATCCATGACCCCTGTCATCACAATGCTCCCTGGTATATGTCATCACAATTCTAGATGACCACTGTCATCACAGTGCTCCACGGCCCCTGTTGTCAGAGTCCTCCATGATACCTTTCATTACAATTCTACATGACCACTGTCATCACAATGCCCCATGACACCTGTCATCACAATTCGCCATGGCACTTGTCATCACAATGCTCCATGAACCATGTCCTAACAATGTTCATGGACACATGTCATCACAATGCTCCATGACAACTTACATCACAATGCTCCTTGACCCCTGTCATTTCATTGCTTCATGGCCTATGCATTCACAATGCTCCATGGCTCCTGTAATCACATTGCTCCATGATCCCTTTCATCACAATGCTCCAAGACCGCTGTCATCACAATGCCCCATGATGCCTATCATCATAATGCTCCAAGGCCCCTCTTATCACAATGCTCCATGATCCCTGTCCTCACAATGTTCCATGACACTACTCATCACAGCGCTCCATGACCGCTGTCATCACAATATTCACTGCCCATGTAATCACAATGCTCCTGGTCCCCTGTAATCACAATTCTCCATACCCTTGTCATCACAATGCTCCAGAACTCTTGTCATCATAATTCTCAATGCCCGTGTCATCACAGTGCTCCATGACCAATTTCATTACAATGCTCCTTGACCCCTGTCATCACAATGATCTATGACCACTGTCATCACAATGCCACATGACACCTGTCATCACAATGCTCTATAGCCCCTGTCAGCACAATGTTCCATGACAGGTATCATCACAATGATCCATGACTGCTGTCATCACAATGTTCCCTGCCCTTGTCAACTCAATGCTCTATGGCCCCTGTCCTCACAATGCTCAATGCTCATATCATCACAATGCTCCATTACCCATGTCATCGTAGTGATCCATGACCCCTTTCATCACAATGCTCCATGACCCCAGTCATCACAATGCTCCATAGCCCTTGTCATCACAATGCTCCATTAGCCCTGTCATCACAATATTCCATGACTCTTGTCATCAAAATGCCTCATGATCCATTTAATCACAATGCTCCATGACTCCTTTCATCACATCCTCCATGATACTTGTCATTACACTGCCCCATGACCTTTTTCAGAACAATGCTCCATGATACCAGTCTTCACAATGCTCCATGACCATTGTCGTCACAATGCTCCATGCCCCTTTCAACACAATGCTCCATGACCCCAGTCATCACAATGCTCCATGCCCGTATCATCACAATGCTCCATTACCCATGTCATCATAGTGATCCATGACCACATTCATCACAGTGCTGCATGACACCTGTCATCACAATGCTCCGTGGTCTTTGTCATCACAATGCTCCATGACCACTGTCATCACCATGCCCCAAGACCCCAGTCATCACAATGCTCCATAGCCCTTGTCATCACAATGCTCCATTAGCCCTGTCATCACAATGTTCCATGACTCTTGTCAACAAAATGCCTCATGATCCATTTAATCACAATGCTCCATGACTCCTTTCATCACATCCTCCATGATACTTGTCATTACACTGCCCCATGACCTTTTTCACAACAATGCTCCATGATACCAGTCATCACAATGCTCCATGACCATTGTTGTCACAATGCTCCATGCCCCTTTCAACACAATGCTCCATGACAACTGTTATCACACTTCTCCATGGCTTTTGTCATCACAATTATATATTGCCCCTGTGATCACAGTGCTCCATGACCCCTTTCATCACAATGCTCCATGACCACTGTCATCACAATGCCCCATGACCCCTGTCATCACAATGCTCCATGGCCACTGTCATTACAATGCTCCATGACCACTGTCATCAGAATGTTCCATGATCGCTGTAATCACAATGACCCATGACACCTTTCCTCAGAAGGCTCCAGTACGCCTGTCATCACAATGCTCCAATGACCGTCTCATCACAATGCTGCATGATCCCTGTCAGCACAACGTTCCATGACAATTGTCATCACAATGCTCCATGACACCTGTCATCACAATGTTGCCTGCCCATGTCATCAAAATGCTCCATGTCCCCTGTAATCACAATGTTCCATTACACCTGTCTTCACAATGTTCCCTGCCCATGTCATCACAATGCTCCATTACCAATGTAATCAAAATGTTCGCCTGCCCTTGTCATCAAAATGCTCCATGGCCCCTTTAATCACAATGCTCCATGAACCCTGTCGTCACAATGTTCCATGACAGTTGTCATCACAATGCTCCATGACCCTGTAATCACAATGCTCCATGCCCTTGTCATCACAATGCTCCAGAACTCTTGTCATCATAATGATGAATGCTCGTGTCATCACAAAGCTCCATGATACTTGTCATCACAATGTTCCATGGCCTTGTCATTACAATACTCCATGGCCCCTGTCATCACAGTGCTCCATGATACCTTTTATCACAATTCTAGATGACCACTGTCATCACAATGGTCCAGGACACTTGTCATCACAATGATCCATGACCACTTACATCACAATGCTCCTTGACTCCTGTCATCACAATGCTCCATAGCCTATGCATTCGCAATGCTACATGGTCCCTGTAATCACATTGCTCCATGATCCATTTCATCACAATGCTGTATGACCACTGTCATTACAATGCCACATTATACCTGTAATCACAATGCTCTATGGCCCCTGTCAGCACAATGTTCCATGACAGATGTCATCACTATCATCCATGGTCCCTGTAATCACAATGCTCCATTCCCTTGTCAACGCAATGCTCCAGAACTCTTGTCATCATATTGCTCCATGCCCGTCTCATCACAATTCTCCATGACACTTTTCATTAAAATGCTCCATGGCCTTTATCATCACAATGCTCCATGGCCCCTGTTATCACAGTGATCCATGGTACCTGTCATCACAATGCTAGATAACCTCTGTCATCACAATGCCCGATGACACCTGTCATCAGAATTGGCCATGGCCCTTGTCATCACAATGCTCCATGCCCTTGTCACCACAATGCTCCAGAACTCTTGGCATCATAATGCTCCATGCCCGTCTCATCACAATGCTCCATGACACTTGTCATCAAAATGCTCCATGGCCTTTGTCATCACAATGCTCCATGGCCCCTGTTATCACAGTGCTCCATGTTACCTTTCATCACAATTCTAGATGACCACTGTCATCACAATGCCCCATGACACATGTCATCAAAATTCGCCATGGCCCTTGTCACCACAATGATCCATGACCCCTGTCATCACAATGCTCCCTGGTATATGTCATCACAATTCTAGATGACCACTGTCATCACAGTGCTCCACGGCCCCTGTTGTCAGAGTCCTCCATGATACCTTTCATTACAATTCTACATGACCACTGTCATCACAATGCCCCATGACACCTGTCATCACAATTCGCCATGGCACTTGTCATCACAATGCTCCATGAACCATGTCCTAACAATGTTCATGGACACATGTCATCACAATGCTCCATGACAACTTACATCACAATGCTCCTTGACCCCTGTCATTTCATTGCTTCATGGCCTATGCATTCACAATGCTCCATGGCTCCTGTAATCACATTGCTCCATGATCCCTTTCATCACAATGCTCCAAGACCGCTGTCATCACAATGCCCCATGATGCCTATCATCATAATGCTCCAAGGCCCCTCTTATCACAATGCTCCATGATCCCTGTCCTCACAATGTTCCATGACACTACTCATCACAGCGCTCCATGACCGCTGTCATCACAATATTCACTGCCCATGTAATCACAATGCTCCTGGTCCCCTGTAATCACAATTCTCCATACCCTTGTCATCACAATGCTCCAGAACTCTTGTCATCATAATTCTCAATGCCCGTGTCATCACAGTGCTCCATGACCAATTTCATTACAATGCTCCTTGACCCCTGTCATCACAATGATCTATGACCACTGTCATCACAATGCCACATGACACCTGTCATCACAATGCTCTATAGCCCCTGTCAGCACAATGTTCCATGACAGGTATCATCACAATGATCCATGACTGCTGTCATCACAATGTTCCCTGCCCTTGTCAACTCAATGCTCTATGGCCCCTGTCCTCACAATGCTCAATGCTCATATCATCACAATGCTCCATTACCCATGTCATCGTAGTGATCCATGACCCCTTTCATCACAATGCTCCATGACCCCAGTCATCACAATGATCCATAGCCCTTGTCATCACAATGCTCCATTAGCCCTGTCATCACAATATTCCATGACTCTTGTCATCAAAATGCCTCATGATCCATTTAATCACAATGCTCCATGCCTCCTTTCATCACATCCTCCATGATACTTGTCATTACACTGCCCCATGACCTTTTTCAGAACAATGCTCCATGATACCAGTCTTCACAATGCTCCATGACCATTGTCGTCACAATGCTCCATGCCCCTTTCAACACAATGCTCCATGACCCCAGTCATCACAATGCTCCATGCCCGTATCATCACAATGCTCCATTACCCATGTCATCATAGTGATCCATGACCACATTCATCACAGTGCTGCATGACACCTGTCATCACAATGCTCCGTGGTCTTTGTCATCACAATGCTCCATGACCACTGTCATCACCATGCCCCAAGACCCCAGTCATCACAATGCTCCATAGCCCTTGTCATCACAATGCTCCATTAGCCCTGTCATCACAATGTTCCATGACTCTTGTCAACAAAATGCCTCATGATCCATTTAATCACAATGCTCCATGACTCCTTTCATCACATCCTCCATGATACTTGTCATTACACTGCCCCATGACCTTTTTCAGAACAATGCTCCATGATACCAGTCATCACAATGCTCCATGACCATTGTTGTCACAATGCTCCATGCCCCTTTCAACACAATGCTCCATGACAACTGTTATCACAATTCTCCATGGCTTTTGTCATCACAATTATACATGGCCCCTGTAAGCACAGTGCTCCATGACCCCTTTCATCACAATGCTCCATGACACCTGTCATCACAATGCTCCGTGGTCTTTGTCATCACAATTATATATTGCCCCTGTGATCACAGTGCTCCATGACCCCTTTCATCACAATGCTCCATGACCACTGTCATCACAATGCCCCATGACCCCTGTCATCACAATGCTCCATGGCCCCTGTCATTACAATGCTCCATGACCACTGTCATCAGAATGTTCCATGATCGCTGTAATCACAATGACCCATGACACCTTTCCTCAGAAGGCTCCAGTACGCCTGTCATCACAATGCTCCAATGACCGTCTCATCACAATGCTGCATGATCCCTGTCAGCACAACGTTCCATGACAATTGTCATCACAATGCTCCATGACACCTGTCATCACAATGTTGCCTGCCCATGTCATCAAAATGCTCCATGTCCCCTGTAATCACAATGTTCCATTACACCTGTCTTCACAATGTTCCCTGCCCATGTCATCACAATGCTCCATTACCAATGTAATCAAAATGTTCGCCTGCCCTTGTCATCAAAATGCTCCATGGCCCCTTTAATCACAATGCTCCATGAACCCTGTCGTCACAATGTTCCATGACAGTTGTCATCACAATGCTCCATGACCCTGTAATCACAATGCTCCATGCCCTTGTCATCACAATGCTCCAGAACTCTTGTCATCATAATGATGAATGCTCGTGTCATCACAAAGCTCCATGATACTTGTCATCACAATGTTCCATGGCCTTGTCATTACAATACTCCATGGCCCCTGTCATCACAGTGGTCCATGATACCTTTTATCACAATTCTAGATGACCACTGTCATCACAATGGTCCAGGACACTTGTCATCACAATGATCCATGACCACTTACATCACAATGCTCCTTGACTCCTGTCATCACAATGCTCCATAGCCTATGCATTCGCAATGCTACATGGTCCCTGTAATCACATTGCTCCATGATCCATTTCATCACAATGCTCTATGACCACTGTCATTACAATGCCACATTATACCTGTCATCACAATGCTCCATGGCCCCTGTCAGCACAATGTTCCATGACAGATGTCATCACTATCCTCCATGGTCCCTGTAATCACAATGCTCCATTCCCTTGTCAACGCAATGCTCCAGAACTCTTGTCATCATAATGCTCCATGCCCGTGTCATCACAATGCTTGAAGAACCTTGTCATCACAATGCTCCATGAACCGTGTCATCACAAGGTTCCAGGACCCTTGTCATCACAATGATCCATGACCCCTGTCATCTCAATGCTCCATGATCTTTGTATTCACAATGCTCCATGGCCCCTATAATTGCGGTGAACCATGACCCCTGTCATCACAATGCTCCCTGGTATATTTCATCACAATTCTAGATGACCACTGTCATCACAGTGCTCCACGGCCCCTGTCGTCAGAGTCCTCCATGATACCATTCATTACAATTCTACATGACCACTGTCGTCACAATGCCCCATGACACCTGTCATCACAATTCGCCATGGCACTTGTCATCACAATGCTCCATGAACCATATCATCACAATGTTCTTGGACACTTGTCATCACAATGCTCCATGACAACTTACATCACAATGCTCCTTGACCCCTGTCATTTCATTGCTCCATGGCCTATGCATTCACAATGCTCCATGGCTCCTGTAATCACATTGCTCCATGATCCCTTTCATCACAATGCTCCAAGACCGCTGTCATCACAATGCCCCATGACGCCTATCATCATAATGCTCCAAGGCCCCCACTCATCACAATGCTCCATGATCCCTGCCATCACAATGTTCCATGACACTAGTCATCACAGTCCTCCATGACCCCTGTCATCCGAATATTGACTGCCCATGTAAACACAATGCTCCTGGTCCCCTGTAATCACAATGCTCCATACCCTTGTCATCACAATGCTCCAGAACTCTTGTCATCATAATTCTCCATGCCCGTGTCATCACAGTGCTCCATGACCACTTTCATCACAATGCTCCTTGACCCCTGTCATTACAATGCTCTATGACCACTGTCATCACAATGCCACATGACACCTGTCATCACAATGCTCTATAGCCCCTGTCAGCACAATGTTCCATGACAGGTATCATCACAATGATCCATGACTGCTGTCATCACAATGTTCCCTGCCCTTGTCATCTCAATGCTCCATGGCCCCTGTCCTCACAATGCTCCATGCTCATATCATCACAATGCTCCATTACCCATGTCATCGTAGTGATCCATGACCCCTTTCATCACAATGCTCCATGACCCCAGTCATCACAATGCTCCATAGCCCTTGTCATCACAATGCTCCATTAGCCCTGTCATCACAATGTTCCATGACTCTTGTCATCAAAATGCCTCATGATCCATTTAATCACAATGCTCCATGACTCCTTTCATCACATCCTCCATGATACTTGTCATCACACTGCCCCATGACCTTTTTCAGAACAATGCTCCATGATACCAGTCATCACAATGCTCCATGACCATTGTCGTCACAATGCTCCATGCCCCTTTCAACACAATGCTCCATGACAACTGTCATCACAATGCTCCATGGCCTTTGTCATCACAATTATACATGGCCCCTGTGATCACAGTGCCCCATGACCCCTGTCATCACAATGCTCCATGGCCCCTGTCATTACAATGCTCCATGACCACTGTCATCACAATGTTCCATGATCGCTGTAATCACAATGACCCATGACACCTTTCCTCAGAAGTCTCCAGTACGCCTGTCATCACAATGCTCCAATGACCGTCTCATCACAATGCTCCATGATCCCTGTCAGCACAACGTTACATGAAAATTGTCATCCCAATGCTCCATGACACCTGTCATCACAATGTTGCCTGCCCATGTCATCAAAATGCTCCATGTCCCCTGTAATCACAATGTTCCGTTACACCTGTCTTCACAATGTTCCCTGCCCATGTCATCACAATGCTCCATTACCAATGTAATCAAAATGTTCGCCTGCCCTTGTCATCAAAATGCTCCATGGCCCCTTTAATCACAATGCTCCATGAACCCTGTCATCACAATATTCCATGACAGTTGTCATCACAATGCTCCATGACCCTTTAATCACAATGCTCCATGCCCTTGTCATCACAATGCTCCAGAACTCTTGTCATCATAATGATGAATGCTCGTGTCATCACAAAGCTCCATGATACTTGTCATCACAATGTTCCATGGCCTTGTCATTACAATACTCCATGGCCCCTGTCATCACAGTGGTCCATGATACCTTTTATCACAATTCTAGATGACCACTGTCATCACAATGGTCCAGGACACTTGTCATCACAATGATCCATGACCACTTACATCACAATGCTCCTTGACTCCTGTCATCACAATGCTCCATAGCCTATGCATTCGCAATGCTACATGGTCCCTGTAATCACATTGCTCCATGATCCATTTCATCACAATGCTCTATGACCACTGTCATTACAATGCCACATTATACCTGTCATCACAATGCTCCATGGCCCCTGTCAGCACAATGTTCCATGACAGATGTCATCACTATCCTCCATGGTCCCTGTAATCACAATGCTCCATTCCCTTGTCAACGCAATGCTCCAGAACTCTTGTCATCATAATGCTCCATGCCCGTCTCATCACAATTCTCCATGACACTTTTCATTAAAATGCTCCATGGCCTTTATCATCACAATGCTCCATGGCCCCTGTTATCACAGTGATCCATGGTACCTGTCATCACAATGCTAGATAACCTCTGTCATCACAATGCCCGATGACACCTGTCATCAGAATTGGCCATGGCCCTTGTCATCACAATGCTCCATGCCCTTGTCACCACAATGCTCCAGAACTCTTGGCATCATAATGCTCCATGCCCGTCTCATCACAATTCTCCATGACACTTTTCATTAAAATGCTCCATGGCCTTTATCATCACAATGCTCCATGGCCCCTGTTATCACAGTGATCCATGGTACCTGTCATCACAATGCTAGATAACCTCTGTCATCACAATGCCCGATGACACCTGTCATCAGAATTGGCCATGGCCCTTGTCATCACAATGCTCCATGCCCTTGTCTCCACAATGCTCCAGAACTCTTGGCATCATAATGCTCCATGCCCGTCTCATCACAATGCTCCATGACACTTGTCATCAAAATGCTCCATGGCCTTTGTCATCACAATGCTCCATGGCCCCTGTTATCACAGTGCTCCATGTTACCTTTCATCACAATTCTAGATGACCACTGTCATCACAATGCCCCATGACACATGTCATCAAAATTCGCCATGGCCCTTGTCACCACAATGATCCATGACCCCTGTCATCACAATGCTCCCTGGTATATTTCATCACAATTCTAGATGACCACTGTCATCACAGTGCTCCACGGCCCCTGTTGTCAGAGTCCTCCATGATACCTTTCATTACAATTCTACATGACCACTGTCATCACAATGCCCCATGACACCTGTCATCACAATTCGCCATGGCACTTGTCATCACAATGCTCCATGAACCATGTCCTAACAATGTTCATGGACACATGTCATCACAATGCTCCATGACAACTTACATCACAATGCTCCTTGACCCCTGTCATTTCATTGCTTCATGGCCTATGCATTCACAATGCTCCATGGCTCCTGTAATCACATTGCTCCATGATCCCTTTCATCACAATGCTCCAAGACCGCTGTCATCACAATGCCCCATGATGCCTATCATCATAATGCTCCAAGGCCCCTCTTATCACAATGCTCCATGATCCCTGTCCTCACAATGTTCCATGACACTACTCATCACAGCGCTCCATGACCGCTGTCATCACAATATTCACTGCCCATGTAATCACAATGCTCCTGGTCCCCTGTAATCACAATTCTCCATACCCTTGTCATCACAATGCTCCAGAACTCTTGTCATCATAATTCTCAATGCCCGTGTCATCACAGTGCTCCATGACCAATTTCATTACAATGCTCCTTGACCCCTGTCATCACAATGATCTATGACCACTGTCATCACAATGCCACATGACACCTGTCATCACAATGCTCTATAGCCCCTGTCAGCACAATGTTCCATGACAGGTATCATCACAATGATCCATGACTGCTGTCATCACAATGTTCCCTGCCCTTGTCAACTCAATGCTCTATGGCCCCTGTCCTCACAATGCTCAATGCTCATATCATCACAATGCTCCATTACCCATGTCATCGTAGTGATCCATGACCCCTTTCATCACAATGCTCCATGACCCCAGTCATCACAATGCTCCATAGCCCTTGTCATCACAATGCTCCATTAGCCCTGTCATCACAATATTCCACGACTCTTGTCATCAAAATGCCTCATGATCCATTTAATCACAATGCTCCATGACTCCTTTCATCACATCCTCCATGATACTTGTCATTACACTGCCCCATGACCTTTTTCAGAACAATGCTCCATGATACCAGTCTTCACAATGCTCCATGACCATTGTCGTCACAATGCTCCATGCCCCTTTCAACACAATGCTCCATGACCCCAGTCATCACAATGCTCCATGCCCGTATCATCACAATGCTCCATTACCCATGTCATCATAGTGATCCATGACCACATTCATCACAGTGCTGCATGACACCTGTCATCACAATGCTCCGTGGTCTTTGTCATCACAATGCTCCATGACCACTGTCATCACCATGCCCCAAGACCCCAGTCATCACAATGCTCCATAGCCCTTGTCATCACAATGCTCCATTAGCCCTGTCATCACAATGTTCCATGACTCTTGTCAACAAAATGCCTCATGATCCATTTAATCACAATGCTCCATGACTCCTTTCATCACATCCTCCATGATACTTGTCATTACACTGCCCCATGACCTTTTTCACAACAATGCTCCATGATACCAGTCATCACAATGCTCCATGACCATTGTTGTCACAATGCTCCATGCCCCTTTCAACACAATGCTCCATGACAACTGTTATCACACTTCTCCATGGCTTTTGTCATCACAATTATATATTGCCCCTGTGATCACAGTGCTCCATGACCCCTTTCATCACAATGCTCCATGACCACTGTCATCACAATGCCCCATGACCCCTGTCATCACAATGCTCCATGGCCACTGTCATTACAATGCTCCATGACCACTGTCATCAGAATGTTCCATGATCGCTGTAATCACAATGACCCATGACACCTTTCCTCAGAAGGCTCCAGTACGCCTGTCATCACAATGCTCCAATGACCGTCTCATCACAATGCTGCATGATCCCTGTCAGCACAACGTTCCATGACAATTGTCATCACAATGCTCCATGACACCTGTCATCACAATGTTGCCTGCCCATGTCATCAAAATGCTCCATGTCCCCTGTAATCACAATGTTCCATTACACCTGTCTTCACAATGTTCCCTGCCCATGTCATCACAATGCTCCATTACCAATGTAATCAAAATGTTCGCCTGCCCTTGTCATCAAAATGCTCCATGGCCCCTTTAATCACAATGCTCCATGAACCCTGTCGTCACAATGTTCCATGACAGTTGTCATCACAATGCTCCATGACCCTGTAATCACAATGCTCCATGCCCTTGTCATCACAATGCTCCAGAACTCTTGTCATCATAATGATGAATGCTCGTGTCATCACAAAGCTCCATGATACTTGTCATCACAATGTTCCATGGCCTTGTCATTACAATACTCCATGGCCCCTGTCATCACAGTGCTCCATGATACCTTTTATCACAATTCTAGATGACCACTGTCATCACAATGGTCCAGGACACTTGTCATCACAATGATCCATGACCACTTACATCACAATGCTCCTTGACTCCTGTCATCACAATGCTCCATAGCCTATGCATTCGCAATGCTACATGGTCCCTGTAATCACATTGCTCCATGATCCATTTCATCACAATGCTGTATGACCACTGTCATTACAATGCCACATTATACCTGTCATCACAATGCTCTATGGCCCCTGTCAGCACAATGTTCCATGACAGATGTCATCACTATCATCCATGGTCCCTGTAATCACAATGCTCCATTCCCTTGTCAACGCAATGCTCCAGAACTCTTGTCATCATATTGCTCCATGCCCGTCTCATCACAATTCTCCATGACACTTTTCATTAAAATGCTCCATGGCCTTTATCATCACAATGCTCCATGGCCCCTGTTATCACAGTGCTCCATGTTACCTTTCATCACAATTCTAGATGACCACTGTCATCACAATGCCCCAGGACACCTGTCATCAAAATTCGCCATGGCCCTTGTCATCACAATGCTCCATGATCCATGTCATCACAATGTTCCTGGACACTTATCATCACAATGAACTATGACCACATTCATCACAATGCTCCATGACCCCTGTCATCACACTGCTCCATGGCCTATGCATTCAAAATGCTCCATGGCCCCTGTAATCACATTGCTCCATGATCCCTTTCATCACAATGTTCTATGACCACTCTCATCACAATACCCCATGACGCCTATCATCATAATGCTCCAAGGCCCCTCTCATCACAATGCTCCATGAACCCTGTCATCACAATGTTCCATTACACTTGTCATCACAGTGCTCCATGAACCCCTGTCATCACAATACTCACTGCCCATATAATCACAATGCTCCTGGTCCCCTGTAATCACAATTCTCCATACCCTTGTCATCACAATGCTCCAGAACTCTTGTCATCATAATTCTCCATGCCCGTGTCATCACAGTGCTCCATGACCACTTTCATCACAATGCTCCTTGACCCCTGTCATCACAATGATCTATGACCACTGTCATCACAATGCCACATGACACCTGTCATCACAATGCTCTATAGCCCCTGTCAGCACAATGTTCCATGACAGGTATCATCACAATGATCCATGACTGCTGTCATCACAATGTTCCCTGCCCTTGTCATCTCAATGCTCCATGGCCCCTGTCCTCACAATGCTCCATGCTCATATCATCACAATGCTCCATTACCCATGTCATCGTAGTGATCCATGACCCCTTTCATCACAATGCTCCATGACCCCAGTCATCACAATGCTCCATAGCCCTTGTCATCACAATGCTCCATTAGCCCTGTCATCACAATATTCCATGACTCTTGTCATCAAAATGCCTCATGATCCATTTAATCACAATGCTCCATGACTCCTTTCATCAGATCCTCCATGATACTTGTCATTACACTGCCCCATGACCTTTTTCAGAACAATGCTCCATGATACCAGTCATCACAATGCTCCATGACCATTGTCGTCACAATGCTCCATGCCCCTTTCAACACAATGCTCCAAGGCAACTGTCATCACAATGCTCCATGGCCTTTGTCATCACAATTATACATGGCCCCTGTGATCACAGTGCCCCATGACCCCTGTCATCACAATGCTCCATGGCCCCTGTCATTACAATGCTCCATGACCACTGTCATCACAATGTTCCATGATCGCTGTAATCACAATGACCCATGACACCTTTCCTCAGAAGTCTCCAGTACGCCTGTCATCACAATGCTCCAATGACCGTCTCATCACAATGCTCCATGATCCCTGTCAGCACAACGTTACATGAAAATTGTCATCCCAATGCTCCATGACACCTGTCATCACAATGTTGCCTGCCCATGTCATCAAAATGCTCCATGTCCCCTGTAATCACAATGTTCCGTTACACCTGTCTTCACAATGTTCCCTGCCCATGTCATCACAATGCGCAATTACCAATGTAATCAAAATGTTCGCCTGCCCTTGTCATCAAAATGTTCCATGGCCCCTTTAATCACAATGCTCCATGAACCCTGTCATCACAATATTCCATGACAGTTGTCATCACAATGCTCCATGACCCTGTAATCACAATGCTCCATGCCCTTGTCATCACAATGCTCCAGAACTCTTGTCATCATAATGAAGAATGCTCGTGTCATCACAAAGCTCCATGATACTTGTCATCACAATGTTCCATGGCCTTGTCATTACAATACTCCATGGCCCATGTCATCACAGTGCTCCATGATAACTTTTATCACAATTCTAGATGACCACTGTCATCACAATGGTCCAGGACACTTGTCATCACAATGATCCATGACCACTTACATCACAATGCTCCTTGACTCCTGTCATCACAACGCTCCATAGCCTATGCATTCGCAATGCTACATGGTCCCTGTAATCACATTGCTCCATGATCCATTTCATCACAATGCTCTATGACCACTGTCATTACAATGCCACATTATACCTGTCATCACAATGCTCCATGGCCCCTGTCAGCACAATGTTCCATGACAGATGTCATCACTATCCTCCATGGTCCCTGTAATCACAATGCTCCATTCCCTTGTCAACGCAATGCTCCAGAACTCTTGTCATCATAATGCTCCATGCCCGTCTCATCACAATTCTCCATGACACTTTTCATTAAAATGCTCCATGGCCTTTATCATCACAATGCTCCATGGCCCCTGTTATCACAGTGATCCATGGTACCTGTCATCACAATGCTAGATAACCTCTGTCATCACAATGCCCGATGACACCTGTCATCAGAATTGGCCATGGCCCTTGTCATCACAATGCTCCATGCCCTTTTCACCACAATGCACCAGAACTCTTGGCATCATAATGCTCCATGCCCGTCTCATCACAATGCTCCATGACACTTGTCATCAAAATGCTCCATGGCCTTTGTCATCACAATGCTCCATGGCCCCTGTTATCACAGTGCTCCATGTTACCTTTCATCACAATTCAAGATGACCACTGTCATCACAATGCCCCATGACACCTGTCATCAAAATTCGCCATGGCCCTTGTCACCACAATGATCCATGACCCCTGTCATCACAATGCTCCCTGGTATATTTCATCACAATTCTAGATGACCACTGTCATCACAGTGCTCCACGGCCCCTGTTGTCAGAGTCCTCCATGATACCTTTCATTACAATTCTACATGACCACTGTCATCACAATGCCCCATGACACCTGTCATCACAATTCGCCATGGCACTTGTCATCACAATGCTCCAGGAACCATGTCATAACAATGTTCATGGACACTTGTCATCACAATGCTCCATGACAACTTACATCACAATGCTCCTTGACCCCTGTCATTTCATTGGTCCATGGCCTATGCATTCACAATGCTCCATGGCTCCTGTAATCACATTGCTCCATGATCCCTTTCATCACAATGCTCCAAGACCGCTGTCATCACAATGCCCCATGATGCCTATCATCATAATGCTCCAAGGCCCCTCTTATCACAATGCTCCATGATCCCTGTCCTCACAATGTTCCATGACACTACTCATCACAGCGCTCCATGACCGCTGTCATTACAATATTCACTGCCCATGTAATCACAATGCTCCTGGTCCCCTGTAATCACAATTCTCCATACCCTTGTCATCACAATGCTCCAGAACTCTTGTCATCATAATTCTCCATGCCCGTGTCATCACAGTGCTCCATGACCACTTTCATCACAATGCTCCTTGACCCCTGTCATCACAATGATCTATGACCACTGTCATCACAATGCCACATGACACCTGTCATCACAATGCTCTATAGCCCCTGTCAGCACAATGTTCCATGACAGGTATCATCACAATGATCCATGACTGCTGTCATCACAATGTTCCCTGCCCTTGTCAACTCAATGCTCTATGGCCCCAGTCCTCACAATGCTCAATGCTCATATCATCACAATGCTCCATTACCCATGTCATCGTAGTGATCCATGACCCCTTTCATCACAATGCTCCATGACCCCAGTCATCACAATGCTCCATAGCCCTTGTCATCACAATGCTCCATTAGCCCTGTCATCACAATATTCCATGACTCTTGTCATCAAAATGCCTCATGATCCATTTAATCACAATGCTCCATGCCTCCTTTCATCACATCCTCCATGATACTTGTCATTACACTGCCCCATGACCTTTTTCAGAACAATGCTCCATGATACCAGTCTTCACAATGCTCCATGACCATTGTCGTCACAATGCTCCATGCCCCTTTCAACACAATGCTCCATGACCCCAGTCATCACAATGCTCCATGCCCGTATCATCACAATGCTCCATTACCCATGTCATCATAGTGATCCATGACCACATTCATCACAGTGCTGCATGACACCTGTCATCACAATGCTCCGTGGTCTTTGTCATCACAATGCTCCATGACAACTGTCATCACAATTCTCCATGGCTTTTGTCATCACAATTATACATGGCCCCTGTAAGCACAGTGCTCCATGACCCCTGTCTTCACAATGCTCCATGACACCTGTCATCACAATGCTCCGTGGTCTTTGTCATCACAATGCTCCATGACCACTGTCATCACCATGCCCCATGACCCCATTCATCACAATGCTCCATAGCCCTTGTCATCACAATGCTCCATTAGCCCTGTCATCACAATGTTCCATGACTCTGGTCATCAAAATGCCTCATGATCCATTTAATCACAATGCTCCATGACTCCTTTCATCACATCCTCCATAATACTTGTCATTACACTGCCCCATGACCTTTTTCAGAACAATGCTCCATGATACCAGTCATCACAATGCTCCATGACCATTGTCGTCACAATGCTCCATGCCCCTTTCAACACAATGCTCCATGACAACTGTCATCACAATGCTCCATGGCCTTTGTCATCACAATTATACATGGCCCCTCTGATCACAGTGCTCCATGACCCCTTTCATCACAATGCGCCATGACCACTGTCATCACAATGCCCCATGACCCCTGTCATCAAAATGCTCCATGGCCCCTGTCATTACAATGCTCCATGACCACTGTCATCACAATGTTCCATGATCGCTGTAATCACAATGACCCATGACACCTTTCCTCAGAAGGCTCCAGTACGCCTGTCATCACAATGCTCCAATGACCGTCTCATCACAATGCTGCATGATCCCTGTCAGCACAACGTTCCATGACAATTGTCATCACAATGCTCCATGACACCTGTCATCACAATGTTGCCTGCCCATGTCATCAAAATGCTCCATGTCCCCTGTAATCACAATGTTCCATTACACCTGTCTTCACAATGTTCCCTGCCCATGTCATCACAATGCTCCATTACCAATGTAATCAAAATGTTCGCCTGCCCTTGTCATCAAAATGCTCCATGGCCCCGTTAATCACAATGCTCCATGAACCCTGTCATCACAATGTTCCATGACAGTTGTCATCACAATGCTCCATGACCCTGTAATCACAATGCTCCATGCCCTTGTCATCACAATGCTCCAGAACTCTTGTCATCATAATGATGAATGCTCGTGTCATCACAAAGCTCCATGATACTTGTCATCACAATGTTCCATGGCCTTGTCATTACAATACTCCATGGCCCTTGTCATCACAGTGCTCCATGATAACTTTTATCACAATTCTAGATGACCACTGTCATCACAATGGTCCAGGACACTTGTTATCACAATGATCCATGACCACTTACATCACAATGCTCCTTGACTCCTGTCATCACAATGCTCCATAGCCTATGCATTCGCAATGCTACATGGTCCCTGTAATCACATTGCTCCATGATCCATTTCATCACAATGCTCTATGACCACTGTCATTACAATGCCACATTATACCTGTCATCACAATGCTCCATGGCCCCTGTCAGCACAATGTTCCATGACAGATGTCATCACTATCCTCCATGGTCCCTGTAATCACAATGCTCCATTCCCTTGTCAACGCAATGCTCCAGAACTCTTGTCATCATAATGCTCCATGCCCGTCTCATCACAATTCTCCATGACACTTTTCATTAAAATGCTCCATGGCCTTTATCATCACAATGCTCCATGGCCCCTGTTATCACAGTGATCCATGGTACCTGTCATCACAATGCTAGATAACCTCTGTCATCACAATGCCCGATGACACCTGTCATCAGAATTGGCCATGGCCCTTGTCATCACAATGCTCCATGCCCTTGTCACCACAATGCTCCAGAACTCTTGGCATCATAATGCTCCATGCCCGTCTCATCACAATGCTCCATGACACTTGTCATCACAATGCTCCATGGCCTTTGTCATCACAATGCTCCATGGCCCCTGTTATCACAGTGCTCCATGTTACCTTTCATCACAATTCTAGATGACCACTGTCATCACAATGCCCCATGACACCTGTCATCAAAATTCACCATGGCCCTTGTCACCACAATGATCCATGACCCCTGTCATCACAATGCTCCCTGGTATATTTCATCACAATTCTAGATGACCACTGTCATCACAGTGCTCCACGGCCCCTTGTGTCAGAGTCCTCCATGATACCTTTCATTACAATTCTACATGACCACTGTCATCACAATGCCCCATGACACCTGTCATCACAATTCGCCATGGCACTTGTCATCACAATGCTCCAGGAACCATGTCATAACAATGTTCATGGACACTTGTCATCACAATGCTCCATGACAACTTACATCACAATGCTCCTTGACCCCTGTCATTTCATTGGTCCATGGCCTATGCATTCACAATGCTCCATGGCTCCTGTAATCACATTGCTCCATGATCCCTTTCATCACAATGCTCCAAGACCGCTGTCATCACAATGCCCCATGATGCCTATCATCATAATGCTCCAAGGCCCCTCTTATCACAATGCTCCATGATCCCTGTCCTCACAATGTTCCATGACACTACTCATCACAGCGCTCCATGACCCCTGTCATCACAATATTCACTGCCCATGTAATCACAATGCTCCTGGTCCCCTGTAATCACAATTCTCCATACCCTTGTCATCACAATGCTCCAGAACCCTTGTCATCATAATTCTCCATGCCCGTGTCATCAGAGTGCCCCATGACCAATTTCATCACAATGCTCCTTGACCCCTGTCATCACAATGATCTATGACCACTGTCATCACAATGCCACATGACACCTGTCATCACAATGCTCTATAGCCCCTGTCAGCACAATGTTCCATGACAGGTATCATCACAATGATCCATGACTGCTGTCATCACAATGTTCCCTGCCCTTGTCAACTCAATGCTCTATGGCCCCTGTCCTCACAATGCTCAATGCTCATATCATCACAATGCTCCATTACCCATGTCATCGTAGTGATCCATGACCCCTTTCATCACAATGCTCCATGACCCCAGTCATCACAATGCTCCATAGCCCTTGTCATCACAATGCTCCATTAGCCCTGTCATCACAATATTCCATGACTCTTGTCATCAAAATGCCTCATGATCCATTTAATCACAATGCTCCATGACTCCTTTCATCACATCCTCCATGATACTTGTCATTACACTGCCCCATGACCTTTTTCAGAACAATGCTCCATGATACCAGTCTTCACAATGCTCCATGACCATTGTCGTCCCAATGCTCCATGCCCCTTTCAACACAATGCTCCATGACCCCAGTCATCACAATGCTCCATGCCCGTATCATCACAATGCTCCATTACCCATGTCATCATAGTGATCCATGACCACATTCATCACAGTGCTGCATGACACCTGTCATCACAATGCTCCGTGGTCTTTGTCATCACAATGCTCCATGACCACTGTCATCACCATGCCCCAAGACCCCAGTCATCACAAGGCTCCATAGCCCTTGTCATCACAATGCTCCATTAGCCCTGTCATCACAATGTTCCATGATTCCTGTCAACAAAATGCCTCATGATCCATTTAATCACAATGCTCCATGACTCCTTTCATCACATCCTCCATGATACTTGCCATTACACTGCCCCATGACCTTTTTCAGAACAATGCTCCATGATACCAGTCATCACAATGCTCCATGACCATTGTTGTCACAATGCTCCATGCCCCTTTCAACACAATGCTCCATGACAACTGTCATCACAATTCTCCATGGCTTTTGTCATCACAATTATACATGGCCCCTGTGATCACAGTGCTCCATGACCCCTTTCATCACAATGCTCCATGACCACTGTCATCACAATGCCCCATGACCCCTGTCATCACAATGCTCCATGGCTCCTGTCATTACAATGCTCCATGACCACTGTCATCACAATGTTCCATGATCGCTGTAATCACAATGACCCATGACACCTTTCCTCAGAAGGCTCCAGTACGCCTGTCATCACAATGCTCCAATGACCGTCTCATCACAATGCTGCATGATCCCTGTCAGCACAACGTTCCATGACAATTGTCATCACAATGCTCCATGACACCTGTCATCACAATGTTGCCTGCCCATGTCATCAAAATGCTCCATGTCCCCTGTAATCACAATGTTCCACTACACCTGTCTTCACAATGTTCCCTACCCATGTCATCACAATGCTCCATTACCAATGTAATCAAAATGTTCGCCTGCCCTTGTCATCAAAATGCTCCATGGCCCCTTTAATCACAATGCTCCATGAACCCTGTCATCACAATGTTCCATGACAGTTGTCATCACAATGCTCCATGACCCTGTAATCACAATGCTCCATGCCCTTGTCATCACAATGCTCCAGAACTCTTGTCATCATAATGATGAATGCTCGTGTCATCACAAAGCTCCATGATACTTGTCATCACAATGTTCCATGGCCTTGTCATTACAATACTCCATGGCCCTTGTCATCACAGTGCTCCATGATACCTTTTATCACAATTCTAGATGACCACTGTCATCACAATGGTCCAGGACACTTGTCATCACAATGATCCATGACCACTTACATCACAATGCTCCTTGACTCCTGTCATCACAATGCTCCATAGCCTATGCATTCGCAATGCTACATGGTCCCTGTAATCACATTGCTCCATGATCCATTTCATCACAATGCTCTATGACCACTGTCATTACAATGCCACATTATACCTGTCATCACAATGCTCCATGGCCCCTGTCAGCACAATGTTCCATGACAGATGTCATCACTATCCTCCATGGTCCCTGTAATCACAATGCTCCATTCCCTTGTCAACGCAATGCTCCAGAACTCTTGTCATCATAATGCTCCATGCCCGTCTCATCACAATTCTCCATGACACTTTTCATTAAAATGCTCCATGGCCTTTATCATCACAATGCTCCATGGCCCCTGTTATCACAGTGATCCATGGTACCTGTCATCACAATGCTAGATAACTTCTGTCATCACAATGCCCGATGACACCTGTCATCAGAATTGGCCATGGCCCTTGTCATCACAATGCTCCATGCCCTTGTCACCACAATGCTCCAGAACTCTTGGCATCATAATGCTCCATGCCCGTCTCATCACAATGCTCCATGACACTTGTCATCAAAATGCTCCATGGCCTTTGTCATCACAATGCTCCATGGCCCCTGTTATCACAGTGCTCCATGTTACCTTTCATCACAATTCTAGATGACCACTGTCATCACAATGCCCCAGGACACCTGTCATCAAAATTCGCCATGGCCCTTGTCATCACAATGCTCCATGATCCATGTCATCACAATGTTCCTGGACACTTATCATCACAATGAACTATGACCACATTCATCACAATGCTCCATGACCCCTGTCATCACACTGCTCCATGGCCTATGCATTCAAAATGCTCCATGGCCCCTGTAATCACATTGCTCCATGATCCCTTTCATCACAATGTTCTATGACCACTCTCATCACAATACCCCATGACGCCTATCATCATAATGCTCCAAGGCCCCACTCATCACAATGCTCCGTGAACCCTGTCATCACAATGTTCCATGACACTTGTCATCACAGTGCTCCATGAACCCCTGTCATCACAATATTCACTGCCCATGTAATCACAATGCTCCTGGGCCCCTGTAATCACAGTGCTCCATACCCTTTTCATCACAATGCTCCAGAACTCTTGTCATCATAATGCTCCATGCCCGTGTCCTCACAATGCTTGAAGAACCTTGTCATCACAATGCTCCATGAACCGTGTCATCACAAGGTTCCAGGACCCTTGTCATCACAATGATCCATGACCCCTGTCATCTCAATGCTCCATGATCTTTGTATTCACAATGCTCCATGGCCCCTATAATTGCGGTGAACCATGACCCCTGTCATCACAATGCTCCCTGGTATATTTCATCACAATTCTAGATGACCACTGTCATCACAGTGCTCCACGGCCCCTGTTGTCAGACTCCTCCATGATACCATTCATTACAATTCTACATGACCACTGTCATCACAATGCCCCATGACATCTGTCATCACAATTCGCCATGGCACTTGTCATCACAATGCTCCATGAACCATGTCATCACAATGTTCATGGACACTTGTCATCACAATGCTCCATGACAACTTACATCACAATGCTCCTTGACCCCTGTCATTTCATTGCTCCATGGCCTATGCATTCACAATGCTCCATGGCTCCTGTAATCACATTGCTCCATGATCCCTTTCATCACAATGCTCCAAGACCGCTGTCATCACAATGCCCCATGATGCCTATCATCATAATGCTCCAAGGCCCCTCTTATCACAATGCTCCATGATCCGTGTCATCACAGTGTTCCATGACACTAGTCATCACAGTGCTCCATGATCCCTGTCATCACAATATTCACTGCCCATGTAATCACAATGCTCCTGGTCCCCTGTAATCACAATGCTCCATACCCTTGTCATCACAATGCTGCAGAACTCTTGTCATCATAATTCTCCATGCCCGTGTCATCACAGTGCTCCATGACCACTTTCATCACAATGCTCCTTGACCCCTGTCATTACAATGCTCTATGACCACTGTCATCACAATGCCACATGACACCTGTCATCACAATGCTCTATAGCCCCTGTCAGCACAATGTTCCATGACAGGTATCATCACAATGATCCATGACTGCTGTCATCACAATGTTCCCTGCCCTTGTCATCTCAATGCTCCCTGGACCCTGTCCTCACAATGCTCCATGCTCATATCATCACAATGCTCCATTACCCATGTCATCGTAGTGATCCATGACCCCTTTCATCATAATGCTCCATGACCCCAGTCATCACAATGCTCCATAGCCCTTGTCATCACAATGCTCCATTAGCCCTGTCATCACAATGTTCCATGACTCTTGTCATCAAAATGCCTCATGATCCATTTAATCACAATGCTCCATGACTCCTTTCATCACATCCTCCATGATACTTGTCATTACTCTGCCCCATGACCTTTTTCAGAACAATGCTCCATGATACCAGTCATCACAATGCTCCATGACCATTGTCGTCACAATGCTCCATGCCCCTTTCAACACAATGCTCCATGACAACTGTCATCACAATGCTCCATGGCCTTTGTCACCACAATTATACATGGCCCCTGTGATCACAGTGCCCCATGACCCCTGTCATCACAATGCTCCATGGCCCCTGTCATTACAATGCTCCATGACCACTGTCATCACAATGTTCCATGATCGCTGTAATCACAATGACCCATGACACCTTTCCTCAGAAGTCTCCAGTACGCCTGTCATCACAATGCTCCAATGACCGTCTCATCACAATGCTCCATGATCCCTGTCAGCACAACGTTACATGAAAATTGTCATCCCAATGCTCCATGACACCTGTCATCACAATGTTGCCTGCCCATGTCATCAAAATGCTCCATGTCCCCTGTAATCACAATGTTCCGTTACACCTGTCTTCACAATATTCCCTGCCCATGTCATCACAATGCTCCATTACCAATGTAATCAAAATGTTCGCCTGCCCTTGTCATCAAAATGCTCCATGGCCCCTTTAATCACAATGCTCCATGAACCCTGTCATCACAATATTCCATGACAGTTGTCATCACAATGCTCCATGACCCTTTAATCACAATGCTCCATGCCCTTGTCATCACAATGCTCCAGAACTCTTGTCATCATAATGATGAATGCTCGTGTCATCACAAAGCTCCATGATACTTGTCATCACAATGTTCCATGGCCTTGTCATTACAATACTCCATGGCCCATGTCATCACAGTGCTCCATGATACCTTTTATCACAATTCTAGATGACCACTGTCATCACAATGGTCCAGGACACTTGTCATCACAATGATCCATGACCACTTACATCACAATGCTCCTTGACTCCTGTCATCACAACGCTCCATAGCCTATGCATTCGCAATGCTACATGGTCCCTGTATTCACATTGCTCCATGATCCATTTCATCACAATGCTCTATGACCACTGTCATTACAATGCCACATTATACCTGTCATCACAATGCTCCATGGCCCCTGTCAGCACAATGTTCCATGACAGATGTCATCACTATCCTCCATGGTCCCTGTAATCACAATGCTCCATTCCCTTGTCAACGCAATGCTCCAGAACTCTTGTCATCATAATGCTCCATGCCCGTCTCATCACAATTCTCCATGACACTTTTCATTAAAATGCTCCATGGCCTTTATCATCACAATGCTCCATGGCCCCTGTTATCACAGTGATCCATGGTACCTGTCATCACAATGCTAGATAACCTCTGTCATCACAATGCCCGATGACACCTGTCATCAGAATTGGCCATGGCCCTTGTCATCACAATGCTCCATGCCCTTGTCACCACAATGCTCCAGAACTCTTGGCATCATAATGCTCCATGCCCGTCTCATCACAATGCTCCATGACACTTGTCATCACAATGCTCCATGGCCTTTGTCATCACAATGCTCCATGGCCCCTGTTATCACAGTGCTCCATGTTACCTTTCATCACAATTCTAGATGACCACTGTCATCACAATGCCCCATGACACCTGTCATCAAAATTCACCATGGCCCTTGTCACCACAATGATCCATGACCCCTGTCATCACAATGCTCCCTGGTATATTTCATCACAATTCTAGATGACCACTGTCATCACAGTGCTCCACGGCCCCTTGTGTCAGAGTCCTCCATGATACCTTTCATTACAATTCTACATGACCACTGTCATCACAATGCCCCATGACACCTGTCATCACAATTCGCCATGGCACTTGTCATCACAATGCTCCAGGAACCATGTCATAACAATGTTCATGGACACTTGTCATCACAATGCTCCATGACAACTTACATCACAATGCTCCTTGACCCCTGTCATTTCATTGGTCCATGGCCTATGCATTCACAATGCTCCATGGCTCCTGTAATCACATTGCTCCATGATCCCTTTCATCACAATGCTCCAAGACCGCTGTCATCACAATGCCCCATGATGCCTATCATCATAATGCTCCAAGGCCCCTCTTATCACAATGCTCCATGATCCCTGTCCTCACAATGTTCCATGACACTACTCATCACAGCGCTCCATGACCCCTGTCATCACAATATTCACTGCCCATGTAATCACAATGCTCCTGGTCCCCTGTAATCACAATTCTCCATACCCTTGTCATCACAATGCTCCAGAACCCTTGTCATCATAATTCTCCATGCCCGTGTCATCAGAGTGCCCCATGACCAATTTCATCACAATGCTCCTTGACCCCTGTCATCACAATGATCTATGACCACTGTCATCACAATGCCACATGACACCTGTCATCACAATGCTCTATAGCCCCTGTCAGCACAATGTTCCATGACAGGTATCATCACAATGATCCATGACTGCTGTCATCACAATGTTCCCTGCCCTTGTCAACTCAATGCTCTATGGCCCCTGTCCTCACAATGCTCAATGCTCATATCATCACAATGCTCCATTACCCATGTCATCGTAGTGATCCATGACCCCTTTCATCACAATGCTCCATGACCCCAGTCATCACAATGCTCCATAGCCCTTGTCATCACAATGCTCCATTAGCCCTGTCATCACAATATTCCATGACTCTTGTCATCAAAATGCCTCATGATCCATTTAATCACAATGCTCCATGACTCCTTTCATCACATCCTCCATGATACTTGTCATTACACTGCCCCATGACCTTTTTCAGAACAATGCTCCATGATACCAGTCTTCACAATGCTCCATGACCATTGTCGTCCCAATGCTCCATGCCCCTTTCAACACAATGCTCCATGACCCCAGTCATCACAATGCTCCATGCCCGTATCATCACAATGCTCCATTACCCATGTCATCATAGTGATCCATGACCACATTCATCACAGTGCTGCATGACACCTGTCATCACAATGCTCCGTGGTCTTTGTCATCACAATGCTCCATGACCACTGTCATCACCATGCCCCAAGACCCCAGTCATCACAAGGCTCCATAGCCCTTGTCATCACAATGCTCCATTAGCCCTGTCATCACAATGTTCCATGATTCCTGTCAACAAAATGCCTCATGATCCATTTAATCACAATGCTACATGACTCCTTTCATCACATCCTCCATGATACTTGCCATTACACTGCCCCATGACCTTTTTCAGAACAATGCTCCATGATACCAGTCATCACAATGCTCCATGACCATTGTTGTCACAATGCTCCATGCCCCTTTCAACACAATGCTCCATGACAACTGTCATCACAATTCTCCATGGCTTTTGTCATCACAATTATACATGGCCCCTGTGATCACAGTGCTCCATGACCCCTTTCATCACAATGCTCCATGACCACTGTCATCACAATGCCCCATGACCCCTGTCATCACAATGCTCCATGGCCCCTGTCATTACAATGCTCCATGACCACTGTCATCACAATGTTCCATGATCGCTGTAATCACAATGACCCATGACACCTTTCCTCAGAAGGCTCCAGTACGCCTGTCATCACAATGCTCCAATGACCGTCTCATCACAATGCTGCATGATCCCTGTCAGCACAACGTTCCATGACAATTGTCATCACAATGCTCCATGACACCTGTCATCACAATGTTGCCTGCCCATGTCATCAAAATGCTCCATGTCCCCTGTAATCACAATGTTCCACTACACCTGTCTTCACAATGTTCCCTACCCATGTCATCACAATGCTCCATTACCAATGTAATCAAAATGTTCGCCTGCCCTTGTCATCAAAATGCTCCATGGCCCCTTTAATCACAATGCTCCATGAACCCTGTCATCACAATGTTCCATGACAGTTGTCATCACAATGCTCCATGACCCTGTAATCACAATGCTCCATGCCCTTGTCATCACAATGCTCCAGAACTCTTGTCATCATAATGATGAATGCTCGTGTCATCACAAAGCTCCATGATACTTGTCATCACAATGTTCCATGGCCTTGTCATTACAATACTCCATGGCCCTTGTCATCACAGTGCTCCATGATACCTTTTATCACAATTCTAGATGACCACTGTCATCACAATGGTCCAGGACACTTGTCATCACAATGATCCATGACCACTTACATCACAATGCTCCTTGACTCCTGTCATCACAATGCTCCATAGCCTATGCATTCGCAATGCTACATGGTCCCTGTATTCACATTGCTCCATGATCCATTTCATCACAATGCTCTATGACCACTGTCATTACAATGCCACATTATACCTGTCATCACAATGCTCCATGGCCCCTGTCAGCACAATGTTCCATGACAGATGTCATCACTATCCTCCATGGTCCCTGTAATCACAATGCTCCATTCCCTTGTCAACGCAATGCTCCAGAACTCTTGTCATCATAATGCTCCATGCCCGTCTCATCACAATTCTCCATGACACTTTTCATTAAAATGCTCCATGGCCTTTATCATCACAATGCTCCATGGCCCCTGTTATCACAGTGATCCATGGTACCTGTCATCACAATGCTAGATAACCTCTGTCATCACAATGCCCGATGACACCTGTCATCAGAATTGGCCATGGCCCTTGTCATCACAATGCTCCATGCCCTTGTCACCACAATGCTCCAGAACTCTTGGCATCATAATGCTCCATGCCCGTCTCATCACAATGCTCCATGACACTTGTCATCAAAATGCTCCATGGCCTTTGTCATCACAATGCTCCATGGCCCCTGTTATCACAGTGCTCCATGTTACCTTTCATCACAATTCTAGATGACCACTGTCATCACAATGCCCCAGGACACCTGTCATCAAAATTCGCCATGGCCCTTGTCATCACAATGCTCCATGATCCATGTCATCACAATGTTCCTGGACACTTATCATCACAATGAACTATGACCACATTCATCACAATGCTCCATGACCCCTGTCATCACACTGCTCCATGGCCTATGCATTCAAAATGCTCCATGGCCCCTGTAATCACATTGCTCCATGATCCCTTTCATCACAATGTTCTATGACCACTCTCATCACAATACCCCATGACGCCTATCATCATAATGCTCCAAGGCCCCACTCATCACAATGCTCCGTGAACCCTGTCATCACAATGTTCCATGACACTTGTCATCACAGTGCTCCATGAACCCCTGTCATCACAATATTCACTGCCCATGTAATCACAATGCTCCTGGGCCCCTGTAATCACAGTGCTCCATACCCTTTTCATCACAATGCTCCAGAACTCTTGTCATCATAATGCTCCATGCCCGTGTCCTCACAATGCTTGAAGAACCTTGTCATCACAATGCTCCATGAACCGTGTCATCACAAGGTTCCAGGACCCTTGTCATCACAATGATCCATGACCCCTGTCATCTCAATGCTCCATGATCTTTGTATTCACAATGCTCCATGGCCCCTATAATTGCGGTGAACCATGACCCCTGTCATCACAATGCTCCCTGGTATATTTCATCACAATTCTAGATGACCACTGTCATCACAGTGCTCCACGGCCCCTGTTGTCAGACTCCTCCATGATACCATTCATTACAATTCTACATGACCACTGTCATCACAATGCCCCATGACATCTGTCATCACAATTCGCCATGGCACTTGTCATCACAATGCTCCATGAACCATGTCATCACAATGTTCATGGACACTTGTCATCACAATGCTCCATGACAACTTACATCACAATGCTCCTTGACCCCTGTCATTTCATTGCTCCATGGCCTATGCATTCACAATGCTCCATGGCTCCTGTAATCACATTGCTCCATGATCCCTTTCATCACAATGCTCCAAGACCGCTGTCATCACAATGCCCCATGATGCCTATCATCATAATGCTCCAAGGCCCCTCTTATCACAATGCTCCATGATCCGTGTCATCACAGTGTTCCATGACACTAGTCATCACAGTGCTCCATGATCCCTGTCATCACAATATTCACTGCCCATGTAATCACAATGCTCCTGGTCCCCTGTAATCACAATGCTCCATACCCTTGTCATCACAATGCTGCAGAACTCTTGTCATCATAATTCTCCATGCCCGTGTCATCACAGTGCTCCATGACCACTTTCATCACAATGCTCCTTGACCCCTGTCATTACAATGCTCTATGACCACTGTCATCACAATGCCACATGACACCTGTCATCACAATGCTCTATAGCCCCTGTCAGCACAATGTTCCATGACAGGTATCATCACAATGATCCATGACTGCTGTCATCACAATGTTCCCTGCCCTTGTCATCTCAATGCTCCCTGGACCCTGTCCTCACAATGCTCCATGCTCATATCATCACAATGCTCCATTACCCATGTCATCGTAGTGATCCATGACCCCTTTCATCATAATGCTCCATGACCCCAGTCATCACAATGCTCCATAGCCCTTGTCATCACAATGCTCCATTAGCCTTGTCATCACAATGTTCCATGACTCTTGTCATCAAAATGCCTCATGATCCATTTAATCACAATGCTCCATGACTCCTTTCATCACATCCTCCATGATACTTGTCATTACTCTGCCCCATGACCTTTTTCAGAACAATGCTCCATGATACCAGTCATCACAATGCTCCATGACCATTGTCGTCACAATGCTCCATGCCCCTTTCAACACAATGCTCCATGACAACTGTCATCACAATGCTCCATGGCCTTTGTCATCACAATTATACATGGCCCCTGTGATCACAGTGCCCCATGACCCCTGTCATCACAATGCTCCATGGCCCCTGTCATTACAATGCTCCATGACCACTGTCATCACAATGTTCCATGATCGCTGTAATCACAATGACCCATGACACCTTTCCTCAGAAGTCTCCAGTACGCCTGTCATCACAATGCTCCAATGACCGTCTCATCACAATGCTCCATGATCCCTGTCAGCACAACGTTACATGAAAATTGTCATCCCAATGCTCCATGACACCTGTCATCACAATGTTGCCTGCCCATGTCATCAAAATGCTCCATGTCCCCTGTAATCACAATGTTCCGTTACACCTGTCTTCACAATGTTCCCTGCCCATGTCATCACAATGCTCCATTACCAATGTAATCAAAATGTTCGCCTGCCCTTGTCATCAAAATGCTCCATGGCCCCTTTAATCACAATGCTCCATGAACCATGTCATCACAATATTCCATGACAGTTGTCATCACAATGCTCCATGACCCTGTAATCACAATGCTCCATGCCCTTGTCATCACAATGCTCCAGAACTCTTGTCATCATAATGATGAATGCTCGTGTCATCACAAAGCTCCATGATACTTGTCATCACAATGTTCCATGGCCTTGTCATTACAATACTCCATGGCCCTTGTCATCACAGTGCTCCATGATACCTTTTATCACAATTCTAGATGACCACTGTCATCACAATGGTCCAGGACACTTGTCATCACAATGATCCATGACCACTTACATCACAATGCTCCTTGACTCCTGTCATCACAATGCTCCATAGCCTATGCATTCGCAATGCTACATGGTCCCTGTAATCACATTGCTCCATGATCCATTTCATCACAATGCTCTATGACCACTGTCATTACAATGCCACATTATACCTGTCATCACAATGCTCCATGGCCCCTGTCAGCACAATGTTCCATGACAGATGTCATCACTATCCTCCATGGTCCCTGTAATCACAATGCTCCATTCCCTTGTCAACGCAATGCTCCAGAACTCTTGTCATCATAATGCTCCATGCCCGTCTCATCACAATTCTCCATGACACTTTTCATTAAAATGCTCCATGGCCTTTATCATCACAATGCTCCATGGCCCCTGTTATCACAGTGATCCATGGTACCTGTCATCACAATGCTAGATAACTTCTGTCATCACAATGCCCGATGACACCTGTCATCAGAATTGGCCATGGCCCTTGTCATCACAATGCTCCATGCCCTTGTCACCACAATGCTCCAGAACTCTTGGCATCATAATGCTCCATGCCCGTCTCATCACAATGCTCCATGACACTTGTCATCAAAATGCTCCATGGCCTTTGTCATCACAATGCTCCATGGCCCCTGTTATCACAGTGCTCCATGTTACCTTTCATCACAATTCTAGATGACCACTGTCATCACAATGCCCCAGGACACCTGTCATCAAAATTCGCCATGGCCCTTGTCATCACAATGCTCCATGATCCATGTCATCACAATGTTCCTGGACACTTATCATCACAATGAACTATGACCACATTCATCACAATGCTCCATGACCCCTGTCATCACACTGCTCCATGGCCTATGCATTCAAAATGCTCCATGGCCCCTGTAATCACATTGCTCCATGATCCCTTTCATCACAATGTTCTATGACCACTCTCATCACAATACCCCATGACGCCTATCATCATAATGCTCCAAGGCCCCACTCATCACAATGCTCCGTGAACCCTGTCATCACAATGTTCCATGACACTTGTCATCACAGTGCTCCATGAACCCCTGTCATCACAATATTCACTGCCCATGTAATCACAATGCTCCTGGGCCCCTGTAATCACAGTGCTCCATACCCTTTTCATCACAATGCTCCAGAACTCTTGTCATCATAATGCTCCATGCCCGTGTCCTCACAATGCTTGAAGAACCTTGTCATCACAATGCTCCATGAACCGTGTCATCACAAGGTTCCAGGACCCTTGTCATCACAATGATCCATGACCCCTGTCATATCAATGCTCCATGATCTTTGTATTCACAATGCTCCATGGCCCCTATAATTGCGGTGAACCATGACCCCTGTCATCACAATGCTCCCTGGTATATTTCATCACAATTCTAGATGACCACTGTCATCACAGTGCTCCACGGCCCCTGTTGTCAGACTCCTCCATGATACCATTCATTACAATTCTACATGACCACTGTCATCACAATGCCCCATGACATCTGTCATCACAATTCGCCATGGCACTTGTCATCACAATGCTCCATGAACCATGTCATCACAATGTTCATGGACACTTGTCATCACAATGCTCCATGACAACTTACATCACAATGCTCCTTGACCCCTGTCATTTCATTGCTCCATGGCCTATGCATTCACAATGCTCCATGGCTCCTGTAATCACATTGCTCCATGATCCCTTTCATCACAATGCTCCAAGACCGCTGTCATCACAATGCCCCATGATGCCTATCATCATAATGCTCCAAGGCCCCTCTTATCACAATGCTCCATGATCCGTGTCATCACAGTGTTCCATGACACTAGTCATCACAGTGCTCCATGATCCCTGTCATCACAATATTCACTGCCCATGTAATCACAATGCTCCTGGTCCCCTGTAATCACAATGCTCCATACCCTTGTCATCACAAAGCTGCAGAACTCTTGTCATCATAATTCTCCATGCCCGTGTCATCACAGTGCTCCATGACCACTTTCATCACAATGCTCCTTGACCCCTGTCATTACAATGCTCTATGACCACTGTCATCACAATGCCACATGACACCTGTCATCACAATGCTCTATAGCCCCTGTCAGCACAATGTTCCATGACAGGTATCATCACAATGATCCATGACTGCTGTCATCACAATGTTCCCTGCCCTTGTCATCTCAATGCTCCCTGGACCCTGTCCTCACAATGCTCCATGCTCATATCATCACAATGCTCCATTACCCATGTCATCGTAGTGATCCATGACCCCTTTCATCATAATGCTCCATGACCCCAGTCATCACAATGCTCCATAGCCCTTGTCATCACAATGCTCCATTAGCCCTGTCATCACAATGTTCCATGACTCTTGTCATCAAAATGCCTCATGATCCATTTAATCACAATGCTCCATGACTCCTTTCATCACATCCTCCATGATACTTGTCATTACTCTGCCCCATGACCTTTTTCAGAACAATGCTCCATGATACCAGTCATCACAATGCTCCATGACCATTGTCGTCACAATGCTCCATGCCCCTTTCAACACAATGCTCCATGACAACTGTCATCACAATGCTCCATGGCCTTTGTCACCACAATTATACATGGCCCCTGTGATCACAGTGCCCCATGACCCCTGTCATCACAATGCTCCATGGCCCCTGTCATTACAATGCTCCATGACCACTGTCATCACAATGTTCCATGATCGCTGTAATCACAATGACCCATGACACCTTTCCTCAGAAGTCTCCAGTACGCCTGTCATCACAATGCTCCAATGACCGTCTCATCACAATGCTCCATGATCCCTGTCAGCACAACGTTACATGAAAATTGTCATCCCAATGCTCCATGACACCTGTCATCACAATGTTGCCTGCCCATGTCATCAAAATGCTCCATGTCCCCTGTAATCACAATGTTCCGTTACACCTGTCTTCACAATGTTCCCTGCCCATGTCATCACAATGCTCCATTACCAATGTAATCAAAATGTTCGCCTGCCCTTGTCATCAAAATGCTCCATGGCCCCTTTAATCACAATGCTCCATGAACCCTGTCATCACAATATTCCATGACAGTTGTCATCACAATGCTCCATGACCCTTTAATCACAATGCTCCATGCCCTTGTCATCACAATGCTCCAGAACTCTTGTCATCATAATGATGAATGCTCGTGTCATCACAAAGCTCCATGATACTTGTCATCACAATGTTCCATGGCCTTGTCATTACAATACTCCATGGCCCATGTCATCACAGTGCTCCATGATACCTTTTATCACAATTCTAGATGACCACTGTCATCACAATGGTCCAGGACACTTGTCATCACAATGATCCATGACCACTTACATCACAATGCTCCTTGACTCCTGTCATCACAACGCTCCATAGCCTATGCATTCGCAATGCTACATGGTCCCTGTATTCACATTGCTCCATGATCCATTTCATCACAATGCTCTATGACCACTGTCATTACAATGCCACATTATACCTGTCATCACAATGCTCCATGGCCCCTGTCAGCACAATGTTCCATGACAGATGTCATCACTATCCTCCATGGTCCCTGTAATCACAATGCTCCATTCCCTTGTCAACGCAATGCTCCAGAACTCTTGTCATCATAATGCTCCATGCCCGTCTCATCACAATTCTCCATGACACTTTTCATTAAAATGCTCCATGGCCTTTATCATCACAATGCTCCATGGCCCCTGTTATCACAGTGATCCATGGTACCTGTCATCACAATGCTAGATAACCTCTGTCATCACAATGCCCGATGACACCTGTCATCAGAATTGGCCATGGCCCTTGTCATCACAATGCTCCATGCCCTTGTCACCACAATGCTCCAGAACTCTTGGCATCATAATGCTCCATGCCCGTCTCATCACAATGCTCCATGACACTTGTCATCACAATGCTCCATGGCCTTTGTCATCACAATGCTCCATGGCCCCTGTTATCACAGTGCTCCATGTTACCTTTCATCACAATTCTAGATGACCACTGTCATCACAATGCCCCATGACACCTGTCATCAAAATTCACCATGGCCCTTGTCACCACAATGATCCATGACCCCTGTCATCACAATGCTCCCTGGTATATTTCATCACAATTCTAGATGACCACTGTCATCACAGTGCTCCACGGCCCCTTGTGTCAGAGTCCTCCATGATACCTTTCATTACAATTCTACATGACCACTGTCATCACAATGCCCCATGACACCTGTCATCACAATTCGCCATGGCACTTGTCATCACAATGCTCCAGGAACCATGTCATAACAATGTTCATGGACACTTGTCATCACAATGCTCCATGACAACTTACATCACAATGCTCCTTGACCCCTGTCATTTCATTGGTCCATGGCCTATGCATTCACAATGCTCCATGGCTCCTGTAATCACATTGCTCCATGATCCCTTTCATCACAATGCTCCAAGACCGCTGTCATCACAATGCCCCATGATGCCTATCATCATAATGCTCCAAGGCCCCTCTTATCACAATGCTCCATGATCCCTGTCCTCACAATGTTCCATGACACTACTCATCACAGCGCTCCATGACCCCTGTCATCACAATATTCACTGCCCATGTAATCACAATGCTCCTGGTCCCCTGTAATCACAATTCTCCATACCCTTGTCATCACAATGCTCCAGAACCCTTGTCATCATAATTCTCCATGCCCGTGTCATCAGAGTGCCCCATGACCAATTTCATCACAATGCTCCTTGACCCCTGTCATCACAATGATCTATGACCACTGTCATCACAATGCCACATGACACCTGTCATCACAATGCTCTATAGCCCCTGTCAGCACAATGTTCCATGACAGGTATCATCACAATGATCCATGACTGCTGTCATCACAATGTTCCCTGCCCTTGTCAACTCAATGCTCTATGGCCCCTGTCCTCACAATGCTCAATGCTCATATCATCACAATGCTCCATTACCCATGTCATCGTAGTGATCCATGACCCCTTTCATCACAATGCTCCATGACCCCAGTCATCACAATGCTCCATAGCCCTTGTCATCACAATGCTCCATTAGCCCTGTCATCACAATATTCCATGACTCTTGTCATCAAAATGCCTCATGATCCATTTAATCACAATGCTCCATGACTCCTTTCATCACATCCTCCATGATACTTGTCATTACACTGCCCCATGACCTTTTTCAGAACAATGCTCCATGATACCAGTCTTCACAATGCTCCATGACCATTGTCGTCCCAATGCTCCATGCCCCTTTCAACACAATGCTCCATGACCCCAGTCATCACAATGCTCCATGCCCGTATCATCACAATGCTCCATTACCCATGTCATCATAGTGATCCATGACCACATTCATCACAGTGCTGCATGACACCTGTCATCACAATGCTCCGTGGTCTTTGTCATCACAATGCTCCATGACCACTGTCATCACCATGCCCCAAGACCCCAGTCATCACAAGGCTCCATAGCCCTTGTCATCACAATGCTCCATTAGCCCTGTCATCACAATGTTCCATGATTCCTGTCAACAAAATGCCTCATGATCCATTTAATCACAATGCTCCATGACTCCTTTCATCACATCCTCCATGATACTTGCCATTACACTGCCCCATGACCTTTTTCAGAACAATGCTCCATGATACCAGTCATCACAATGCTCCATGACCATTGTTGTCACAATGCTCCATGCCCCTTTCAACACAATGCTCCATGACAACTGTCATCACAATTCTCCATGGCTTTTGTCATCACAATTATACATGGCCCCTGTGATCACAGTGCTCCATGACCCCTTTCATCACAATGCTCCATGACCACTGTCATCACAATGCCCCATGACCCCTGTCATCACAATGCTCCATGGCCCCTGTCATTACAATGCTCCATGACCACTGTCATCACAATGTTCCATGATCGCTGTAATCACAATGACCCATGACACCTTTCCTCAGAAGGCTCCAGTACGCCTGTCATCACAATGCTCCAATGACCGTCTCATCACAATGCTGCATGATCCCTGTCAGCACAACGTTCCATGACAATTGTCATCACAATGCTCCATGACACCTGTCATCACAATGTTGCCTGCCCATGTCATCAAAATGCTCCATGTCCCCTGTAATCACAATGTTCCACTACACCTGTCTTCACAATGTTCCCTACCCATGTCATCACAATGCTCCATTACCAATGTAATCAAAATGTTCGCCTGCCCTTGTCATCAAAATGCTCCATGGCCCCTTTAATCACAATGCTCCATGAACCCTGTCATCACAATGTTCCATGACAGTTGTCATCACAATGCTCCATGACCCTGTAATCACAATGCTCCATGCCCTTGTCATCACAATGCTCCAGAACTCTTGTCATCATAATGATGAATGCTCGTGTCATCACAAAGCTCCATGATACTTGTCATCACAATGTTCCATGGCCTTGTCATTACAATACTCCATGGCCCTTGTCATCACAGTGCTCCATGATACCTTTTATCACAATTCTAGATGACCACTGTCATCACAATGGTCCAGGACACTTGTCATCACAATGATCCATGACCACTTACATCACAATGCTCCTTGACTCCTGTCATCACAATGCTCCATAGCCTATGCATTCGCAATGCTACATGGTCCCTGTATTCACATTGCTCCATGATCCATTTCATCACAATGCTCTATGACCACTGTCATTACAATGCCACATTATACCTGTCATCACAATGCTCCATGGCCCCTGTCAGCACAATGTTCCATGACAGATGTCATCACTATCCTCCATGGTCCCTGTAATCACAATGCTCCATTCCCTTGTCAACGCAATGCTCCAGAACTCTTGTCATCATAATGCTCCATGCCCGTCTCATCACAATTCTCCATGACACTTTTCATTAAAATGCTCCATGGCCTTTATCATCACAATGCTCCATGGCCCCTGTTATCACAGTGATCCATGGTACCTTTCATCACAATGCTAGATAACCTCTGTCATCACAATGCCCGATGACACCTGTCATCAGAATTGGCCATGGCCCTTGTCATCACAATGCTCCATGCCCTTGTCACCACAATGCTCCAGAACTCTTGGCATCATAATGCTCCATGCCCGTCTCATCACAATGCTCCATGACACTTGTCATCACAATGCTCCATGGCCTTTGTCATCACAATGCTCCATGGCCCCTGTTATCACAGTGCTCCATGTTACCTTTCATCACAATTCTAGATGACCACTGTCATCACAATGCCCCAGGACACCTGTCATCAAAATTCGCCATGGCCCTTGTCATCACAATGCTCCATGATCCATGTCATCACAATGTTCCTGGACACTTATCATCACAATGAACTATGACCACATTCATCACAATGCTCCATGACCCCTGTCATCACACTGCTCCATGGCCTATGCATTCAAAATGCTCCATGGCCCCTGTAATCACATTGCTCCATGATCCCTTTCATCACAATGTTCTATGACCACTCTCATCACAATACCCCATGACGCCTATCATCATAATGCTCCAAGGCCCCACTCATCACAATGCTCCGTGAACCCTGTCATCACAATGTTCCATGACACTTGTCATCACAGTGCTCCATGAACCCCTGTCATCACAATATTCACTGCCCATGTAATCACAATGCTCCTGGGCCCCTGTAATCACAGTGCTCCATACCCTTTTCATCACAATGCTCCAGAACTCTTGTCATCATAATGCTCCATGCCCGTGTCCTCACAATGCTTGAAGAACCTTGTCATCACAATGCTCCATGAACCGTGTCATCACAAGGTTCCAGGACCCTTGTCATCACAATGATCCATGACCCCTGTCATCTCAATGCTCCATGATCTTTGTATTCACAATGCTCCATGGCCCCTATAATTGCGGTGAACCATGACCCCTGTCATCACAATGCTCCCTGGTATATTTCATCACAATTCTAGATGACCACTGTCATCACAGTGCTCCACGGCCCCTGTTGTCAGACTCCTCCATGATACCATTCATTACAATTCTACATGACCACTGTCATCACAATGCCCCATGACATCTGTCATCACAATTCGCCATGGCACTTGTCATCACAATGCTCCATGAACCATGTCATCACAATGTTCATGGACACTTGTCATCACAATGCTCCATGACAACTTACGTCACAATGCTCCTTGACCCCTGTCATTTCATTGCTCCATGGCCTATGCATTCACAATGCTCCATGGCTCCTGTAATCACATTGCTCCATGATCCCTTTCATCACAATGCTCCAAGACCGCTGTCATCACAATGCCCCATGATGCCTATCATCATAATGCTCCAAGGCCCCTCTTATCACAATGCTCCATGATCCGTGTCATCACAGTGTTCCATGACACTAGTCATCACAGTGCTCCATGATCCCTGTCATCACAATATTCACTGCCCATGTAATCACAATGCTCCTGGTCCCCTGTAATCACAATGCTCCATACCCTTGTCATCACAATGCTGCAGAACTCTTGTCATCATAATTCTCCATGCCCGTGTCATCACAGTGCTCCATGACCACTTTCATCACAATGCTCCTTGACCCCTGTCATTACAATGCTCTATGACCACTGTCATCACAATGCCACATGACACCTGTCATCACAATGCTCTATAGCCCCTGTCAGCACAATGTTCCATGACAGGTATCATCACAATGATCCATGACTGCTGTCATCACAATGTTCCCTGCCCTTGTCATCTCAATGCTCCCTGGACCCTGTCCTCACAATGCTCCATGCTCATATCATCACAATGCTCCATTACCCATGTCATCGTAGTGATCCATGACCCCTTTCATCATAATGCTCCATGACCCCAGTCATCACAATGCTCCATAGCCCTTGTCATCACAATGCTCCATTAGCCTTGTCATCACAATGTTCCATGACTCTTGTCATCAAAATGCCTCATGATCCATTTAATCACAATGCTCCATGACTCCTTTCATCACATCCTCCATGATACTTGTCATTACTCTGCCCCATGACCTTTTTCAGAACAATGCTCCATGATACCAGTCATCACAATGCTCCATGACCATTGTCGTCACAATGCTCCATGCCCCTTTCAACACAATGCTCCATGACAACTGTCATCACAATGCTCCATGGCCTTTGTCATCACAATTATACATGGCCCCTGTGATCACAGTGCCCCATGACCCCTGTCATCACAATGCTCCATGGCCCCTGTCATTACAATGCTCCATGACCACTGTCATCACAATGTTCCATGATCGCTGTAATCACAATGACCCATGACACCTTTCCTCAGAAGTCTCCAGTACGCCTGTCATCACAATGCTCCAATGACCGTCTCATCACAATGCTCCATGATCCCTGTCAGCACAACGTTACATGAAAATTGTCATCCCAATGCTCCATGACACCTGTCATCACAATGTTGCCTGCCCATGTCATCAAAATGCTCCATGTCCCCTGTAATCACAATGTTCCGTTACACCTGTCTTCACAATGTTCCCTGCCCATGTCATCACAATGCTCCATTACCAATGTAATCAAAATGTTCGCCTGCCCTTGTCATCAAAATGCTCCATGGCCCCTTTAATCACAATGCTCCATGAACCCTGTCATCACAATATTCCATGACAGTTGTCATCACAATGCTCCATGACCCTTTAATCACAATGCTCCATGCCCTTGTCATCACAATGCTCCAGAACTCTTGTCATCATAATGATGAATGCTCGTGTCATCACAAAGCTCCATGATACTTGTCATCACAATGTTCCATGGCCTTGTCATTACAATTCTCCATGAGCCATGTCATCACAGTGCTCCATGATACCTTTTATCACAATTCTAGATGACCACTGTCATCACAATGGTCCAGGACACTTGTCATCATAATGATCCATGACCACTTACATCACAATGCTCCTTGACTCCTGTCATCACAACGCTCCATAGCCTATGCATTCGCAATGCTACATGGTCCCTGTATTCACATTGCTCCATGATCCATTTCATCACAATGCTCTATGACCACTGTCATTACAATGCCACATTATACCTGTCATCACAATGCTCCATGGCCCCTGTTAGCACAATGTTCCATGACAGATGTCATCACTATCCTCCATGGTCCCTGTAATCACAATGCTCCATTCCCTTGTCAACGCAATGCTCCAGAACTCTTGTCATCATAATGCTCCATGCCCGTCTCATCACAATTCTCCATGACACTTTTCATTAAAATGCTCCATGGCCTTTATCATCACAATGCTCCATGGCCCCTGTTATCACAGTGATCCATGGTACCTGTCATCACAATGCTAGATAACCTCTGTCATCACAATGCCCGATGACACCTGTCATCAGAATTGGCCATGGCCCTTGTCATCACAATGCTCCATGCCCTTGTCACCACAATGCTCCAGAACTCTTGGCATCATAATGCTCCATGCCCGTCTCATCACAATGCTCCATGACACTTGTCATCAAAATGCTCCATGGCCTTTGTCATCACAATGCTCCATGGCCCCTGTTATCACAGTGCTCCATGTTACCTTTCATCACAATTCTAGATGACCACTGTCATCACAATGCCCCATGACACCTGTCATCAAAATTCGCCATGGCCCTTGTCACCACAATGATCCATGACCCCTGTCATCACAATGCTCCCTGGTATATTTCATCACAATTCTAGATGACCACTGTCATCACAGTGCTCCACGGCCCCTTGTGTCAGAGTCCTCCATGATACCTTTCATTACAATTCTACATGACCACTGTCATCACAATGCCCCATGACACCTGTCATCACAATTCGCCATGGCACTTGTCATCACAATGCTCCAGGAACCATGTCATAACAATGTTCATGGACACTTGTCATCACAATGCTCCATGACAACTTACATCACAATGCTCCTTGACCCCTGTCATTTCATTGGTCCATGGCCTATGCATTCACAATGCTCCATGGCTCCTGTAATCACATTGCTCCATGATCCCTTTCATCACAATGCTCCAAGACCGCTGTCATCACAATGCCCCATGATGCCTATCATCATAATGCTCCAAGGCCCCTCTTATCACAATGCTCCATGATCCCTGTCCTCACAATGTTCCATGACACTACTCATCACAGCGCTCCATGACCCCTGTCATCACAATATTCACTGCCCATGTAATCACAATGCTCCTGGTCCCCTGTAATCACAATTCTCCATACCCTTGTCATCACAATGCTCCAGAACCCTTGTCATCATAATTCTCCATGCCCGTGTCATCAGAGTGCCCCATGACCAATTTCATCACAATGCTCCTTGACCCCTGTCATCACAATGATCTATGACCACTGTCATCACAATGCCACATGACACCTGTCATCACAATGCTCTATAGCCCCTGTCAGCACAATGTTCCATGACAGGTATCATCACAATGATCCATGACTGCTGTCATCACAATGTTCCCTGCCCTTGTCAACTCAATGCTCTATGGCCCCTGTCCTCACAATGCTCAATGCTCATATCATCACAATGCTCCATTACCCATGTCATCGTAGTGATCCATGACCCCTTTCATCACAATGCTCCATGACCCCAGTCATCACAATGCTCCATAGCCCTTGTCATCACAATGCTCCATTAGCCCTGTCATCACAATATTCCATGACTCTTGTCATCAAAATGCCTCATGATCCATTTAATCACAATGCTCCATGACTCCTTTCATCACATCCTCCATGATACTTGTCATTACACTGCCCCATGACCTTTTTCAGAACAATGCTCCATGATACCAGTCTTCACAATGCTCCATGACCATTGTCGTCCCAATGCTCCATGCCCCTTTCAACACAATGCTCCATGACCCCAGTCATCACAATGCTCCATGCCCGTATCATCACAATGCTCCATTACCCATGTCATCATAGTGATCCATGACCACATTCATCACAGTGCTGCATGACACCTGTCATCACAATGCTCCGTGGTCTTTGTCATCACAATGCTCCATGACCACTGTCATCACCATGCCCCAAGACCCCAGTCATCACAAGGCTCCATAGCCCTTGTCATCACAATGCTCCATTAGCCCTGTCATCACAATGTTCCATGATTCCTGTCAACAAAATGCCTCATGATCCATTTAATCACAATGCTCCATGACTCCTTTCATCACATCCTCCATGATACTTGCCATTACACTGCCCCATGACCTTTTTCAGAACAATGCTCCATGATACCAGTCATCACAATGCTCCATGACCATTGTTGTCACAATGCTCCATGCCCCTTTCAACACAATGCTCCATGACAACTGTCATCACAATTCTCCATGGCTTTTGTCATCACAATTATACATGGCCCCTGTGATCACAGTGCTCCATGACCCCTTTCATCACAATGCTCCATGACCACTGTCATCACAATGCCCCATGACCCCTGTCTTCACAATGCTCCATGGCCCCTGTCATTACAATGCTCCATGACCACTGTCATCACAATGTTCCATGATCGCTGTAATCACAATGACCCATGACACCTTTCCTCAGAAGGTCCAGTACGCCTGTCATCACAATGCTCCAATGACCGTCTCATCACAATGCTGCATGATCCCTGTCAGCACAACGTTCCATGACAATTGTCATCACAATGCTCCATGACACCTGTCATCACAATGTTGCCTGCCCATGTCATCAAAATGCTCCATGTCCCCTGTAATCACAATGTTCCACTACACCTGTCTTCACAATGTTCCCTACCCATGTCATCACAATGCTCCATTACCAATGTAATCAAAATGTTCGCCTGCCCTTGTCATCAAAATGCTCCATGGCCCCTTTCATCACAATGCTCCATGAACCCTGTCATCACAATGTTCCATGACAGTTGTCATCACAATGCTCCATGACCCTGTAATCACAATGCTCCATGCCCTTGTCATCACAATGCTCCAGAACTCTTGTCATCATAATGATGAATGCTCGTGTCATCACAAAGCTCCATGATACTTGTCATCACAATGTTCCATGGCCTTGTCATTACAATACTCCATGGCCCTTGTCATCACAGTGCTCCATGATACCTTTTATCACAATTCTAGATGACCACTGTCATCACAATGGTCCAGGACACTTGTCATCACAATGATCCATGACCACTTACATCACAATGCTCCTTGACTCCTGTCATCACAATGCTCCATAGCCTATGCATTCGCAATGCTACATGGTCCCTGTAATCACATTGCTCCATGATCCATTTCATCACAATGCTCTATGACCACTGTCATTACAATGCCACATTATACCTGTCATCACAATGCTCCATGGCCCCTGTCAGCACAATGTTCCATGACAGATGTCATCACTATCCTCCATGGTCCCTGTAATCACAATGCTCCATTCCCTTGTCAACGCAATGCTCCAGAACTCTTGTCATCATAATGCTCCATGCCCGTCTCATCACAATTCTCCATGACACTTTTCATTAAAATGCTCCATGGCCTTTATCATCACAATGCTCCATGGCCCCTGTTATCACAGTGTTCCATGGTACCTGTCATCACAATGCTAGATAACTTCTGTCATCACAATGCCCGATGACACCTGTCATCAGAATTGGCCATGGCCCTTGTCATCACAATGCTCCATGCCCTTGTCACCACAATGCTCCAGAACTCTTGGCATCATAATGCTCCATGCCCGTCTCATCACAATGCTCCATGACACTTGTCATCAAAATGCTCCATGGCCTTTGTCATCACAATGCTCCATGGCCCCTGTTATCACAGTGCTCCATGTTACCTTTCATCACAATTCTAGATGACCACTGTCATCACAATGCCCCAGGACACCTGTCATCAAAATTCGCCATGGCCCTTGTCATCACAATGCTCCATGATCCATGTCATCACAATGTTCCTGGACACTTATCATCACAATGAACTATGACCACATTCATCACAATGCTCCATGACCCCTGTCATCACACTGCTCCATGGCCTATGCATTCAAAATGCTCCATGGCCCCTGTAATCACATTGCTCCATGATCCCTTTCATCACAATGTTCTATGACCACTCTCATCACAATACCCCATGACGCCTATCATCATAATGCTCCAAGGCCCCACTCATCACAATGCTCCGTGAACCCTGTCATCACAATGTTCCATGACACTTGTCATCACAGTGCTCCATGAACCCCTGTCATCACAGTATTCACTGCCCATGTAATCACAATGCTCCTGGGCCCCTGTAATCACAGTGCTCCATACCCTTTTCATCACAATGCTCCAGAACTCTTGTCATCATAATGCTCCATGCCCGTGTCCTCACAATGCTTGAAGAACCTTGTCATCACAATGCTCCATGAACCGTGTCATCACAAGGTTCCAGGACCCTTGTCATCACAATGATCCATGACCCCTGTCATCTCAATGCTCCATGATCTTTGTATTCACAATGCTCCATGGCCCCTATAATTGCGGTGAACCATGACCCCTGTCATCACAATGCTCCCTGGTATATTTCATCACAATTCTAGATGACCACTGTCATCACAGTGCTCCACGGCCCCTGTTGTCAGACTCCTCCATCATACCATTCATTACAATTCTACATGACCACTGTCATCACAATGCCCCATGACATCTGTCATCACAATTCGCCATGGCACTTGTCATCACAATGCTCCATGAACCATGTCATCACAATGTTCATGGACACTTGTCATCACAATGCTCCATGACAACTTACATCACAATGCTCCTTGACCCCTGTCATTTCATTGCTCCATGGCCTATGCATTCACAATGCTCCATGGCTCCTGTAATCACATTGCTCCATGATCCCTTTCATCACAATGCTCCAAGACCGCTGTCATCACAATGCCCCATGATGCCTATCATCATAATGCTCCAAGGCCCCTCTTATCACAATGCTCCATGATCCGTGTCATCACAGTGTTCCATGACACTAGTCATCACAGTGCTCCATGATCCCTGTCATCACAATATTCACTGCCCATGTAATCACAATGCTCCTGGTCCCCTGTAATCACAATGCTCCATACCCTTGTCATCACAATGCTGCAGAACTCTTGTCATCATAATTCTCCATGCCCGTGTCATCACAGTGCTCCATGACCACTTTCATCACAATGCTCCTTGACCCCTGTCATTACAATGCTCTATGACCACTGTCATCACAATGCCACATGACACCTGTCATCACAATGCTCTATAGCCCCTGTCAGCACAATGTTCCATGACAGGTATCATCACAATGATCCATGACTGCTGTCATCACAATGTTCCCTGCCCTTGTCATCTCAATGCTCCCTGGACCCTGTCCTCACAATGCTCCATGCTCATATCATCACAATGCTCCATTACCCATGTCATCGTAGTGATCCATGACCCCTTTCATCATAATGCTCCATGACCCCAGTCATCACAATGCTCCATAGCCCTTGTCATCACAATGCTCCATTAGCCCTGTCATCACAATGTTCCATGACTCTTGTCATCAAAATGCCTCATGATCCATTTAATCACAATGCTCCATGACTCCTTTCATCACATCCTCCATGATACTTGTCATTCCTCTGCCCCATGACCTTTTTCAGAACAATGCTCCATGATACCAGTCATCACAATGCTCCATGACCATTGTCGTCACAATGCTCCATGCCCCTTTCAACACAATGCTCCATGACAACTGTCATCACAATGCTCCATGGCCTTTGTCATCACAATTATACATGGCCCCTGTGATCACAGTGCCCCATGACCCCTGTCATCACAATGCTCCATGGCCCCTGTCATTACAATGCTCCATGACCACTGTCATCACAATGTTCCATGATCGCTGTAATCACAATGACCCATGACACCTTTCCTCAGAAGTCTCCAGTACGCCTGTCATCACAATGCTCCAATGACCGTCTCATCACAATGCTCCATGATCCCTGTCAGCACAACGTTACATGAAAATTGTCATCCCAATGCTCCATGACACCTGTCATCACAATGTTGCCTGCCCATGTCATCAAAATGCTCCATGTCCCCTGTAATCACAATGTTCCGTTACACCTGTCTTCACAATGTTCCCTGCCCATGTCATCACAATGCTCCATTACCAATGTAATCAAAATGTTTGCCTGCCCTTGTCATCAAAATGCTCCATGGCCCCTTTAATCACAATGCTCCATGAACCCTGTCATCACAATATTCCATGACAGTTGTCATCACAATGCTCCATGACGCTTAAATCACAATGCTCCATGCCCTTGTCATCACAATGCTCCAGAACTCTTGTCATCATAATGATGAATGCTCGTGTCATCACAAAGCTCCATGATACTTGTCATCACAATGTTCCATGGCCTTGTCATTACAATACTCCATGGCCCTTGTCATCACAGTGCTCCATGATACCTTTTATCACAATTCTAGATGACCACTGTCATCACAATGGTCCAGGACACTTGTCATCACAATGCTCCATGATCCATGTCATCACAATGTTCCTGGACACTTATCATCACAATGAACTATGACCACATTCATCACAATGCTCCATGACCCCTGTCATCACACTGCTCCATGGCCTATGCATTCAAAATGCTCCATGGCCCCTGTAATCACATTGCTCCATGATCCCTTTCATCACAATGTTCTATGACCACTCTCATCACAACACCCCATGACGCCTATCATCATAATGCTCCAAGGCCCCTCTCATCACAATGCTCCATGAACCCTGTCATCACAATGTTCCATGACACTTGTCATCACAGTGCTCCATGAACCCCTGTCATCACAATATTCACTGCCCATGTAATCACAATGCTCCTGGGCCCCTGTAATCACAGTGCTCCATACACTTTTCATCACAATGTTCCAGAACTCTTGTCATCATAATGCTCCATGCCCGTGTCATCACAATGCTTGAAGAACCTTGTCATCACAATGCTCCATGAACCATGTCATCACAAGGTTCCAGGACCCTTGTCATCACAATGATCCATGACCCCTGTCATCTCAATGCTCAATGATCTTTGTATTCACAATGCTCCATGGCCCCTATAATTGCAGTGAACCATGACCCCTGTCATCACAATGCTCCCTGGTATATTTCATCACAATTCTAGATGACCACTGTCATCACAGTGCTCCACGGCCCCTGTCGTCAGAGTCCTCCATGATACCATTCATTACAATTCTACATGACCACTGTCGTCACAATGCCCCATGACACCTGACATCACAATTCGCCATGGCACTTGTCATCACAATGCTCCATGAACCATATCATCACAATGTTCTTGGACACTTGTCATCACAATGCTCCATGACAACTTACATCACAATGCTCCTTGACCCCTGTCATTTCATTGCTCCATGGCCTATGCATTCACAATGCTCCATGGCTCCTGTAATCACATTGCTCCATGATCCCTTTCATCACAATGCTCCAAGACCGCTGTCATCACAATGCCCCATGACGCCTATCATCATAATGCTCCAAGGCCCCTCTCATCACAATACTCCATGATCCCTGTCATTAACAATGTTCCAGGACACTAGTCATCACAGTGCTCCATGAACCCCTGTCATCCCAATATTGACTGCCCATGTAAACACAATGCTCCTGGTCCCCTGTAATCACAATGCTCCGTACCCTTGTCATCACAATGCTCCAGAACTCTTGTCATCATAATGCTCCATGCCCGTGTCCTCACAATGCTTGAAGAACCTTGTCATCACAATGCTCCATGAACCGTGTCATCACAAGGTTCCAGGACCCTTGTCATCACAATGATCCATGACCCCTGTCATCTCAATGCTCCATGATCTTTGTATTCACAATGCTCCATGGCCCCTATAATTGCGGTGAACCATGACCCCTGTCATCACAATGCTCCCTGGTATATTTCATCACAATTCTAGATGACCACTGTCATCACAGTGCTCCACGGCCCCTGTTGTCAGACTCCTCCATCATACCATTCATTACAATTCTACATGACCACTGTCATCACAATGCCCCATGACATCTGTCATCACAATTCGCCATGGCACTTGTCATCACAATGCTCCATGAACCATGTCATCACAATGTTCATGGACACTTGTCATCACAATGCTCCATGACAACTTACATCACAATGCTCCTTGACCCCTGTCATTTCATTGCTCCATGGCCTATGCATTCACAATGCTCCATGGCTCCTGTAATCACATTGCTCCATGATCCCTTTCATCACAATGCTCCAAGACCGCTGTCATCACAATGCCCCATGATGCCTATCATCATAATGCTCCAAGGCCCCTCTTATCACAATGCTCCATGATCCGTGTCATCACAGTGTTCCATGACACTAGTCATCACAGTGCTCCATGATCCCTGTCATCACAATATTCACTGCCCATGTAATCACAATGCTCCTGGTCCCCTGTAATCACAATGCTCCATACCCTTGTCATCACAATGCTGCAGAACTCTTGTCATCATAATTCTCCATGCCCGTGTCATCACAGTGCTCCATGACCACTTTCATCACAATGCTCCTTGACCCCTGTCATTACAATGCTCTATGACCACTGTCATCACAATGCCACATGACACCTGTCATCACAATGCTCTATAGCCCCTGTCAGCACAATGTTCCATGACAGGTATCATCACAATGATCCATGACTGCTGTCATCACAATGTTCCCTGCCCTTGTCATCTCAATGCTCCCTGGACCCTGTCCTCACAATGCTCCATGCTCATATCATCACAATGCTCCATTACCCATGTCATCGTAGTGATCCATGACCCCTTTCATCATAATGCTCCATGACCCCAGTCATCACAATGCTCCATAGCCCTTGTCATCACAATGCTCCATTAGCCCTGTCATCACAATGTTCCATGACTCTTGTCATCAAAATGCCTCATGATCCATTTAATCACAATGCTCCATGACTCCTTTCATCACATCCTCCATGATACTTGTCATTACTCTGCCCCATGACCTTTTTCAGAACAATGCTCCATGATACCAGTCATCACAATGCTCCATGACCATTGTCGTCACAATGCTCCATGCCCCTTTCAACACAATGCTCCATGACAACTGTCATCACAATGCTCCATGGCCTTTGTCATCACAATTATACATGGCCCCTGTGATCACAGTGCCCCATGACCCCTGTCATCACAATGCTCCATGGCCCCTGTCATTACAATGCTCCATGACCACTGTCATCACAATGTTCCATGATCGCTGTAATCACAATGACCCATGACACCTTTCCTCAGAAGTCTCCAGTACGCCTGTCATCACAATGCTCCAATGACCGTCTCATCACAATGCTCCATGATCCCTGTCAGCACAACGTTACATGAAAATTGTCATCCCAATGCTCCATGACACCTGTCATCACAATGTTGCCTGCCCATGTCATCAAAATGCTCCATGTCCCCTGTAATCACAATGTTCCGTTACACCTGTCTTCACAATGTTCCCTGCCCATGTCATCACAATGCTCCATTACCAATGTAATCAAAATGTTCCCCTGCCCTTGTCATCAAAATGCTCCATGGCCCCTTTAATCACAATGCTCCATGAACCCTGTCATCACAATATTCCATGACAGTTGTCATCACAATGCTCCATGACGCTTTAATCACAATGCTCCATGCCCTTGTCATCACAATGCTCCAGAACTCTTGTCATCATAATGATGAATGCTCGTGTCATCACAAAGCTCCATGATACTTGTCATCACAATGTTCCATGGCCTTGTCATTACAATACTCCATGGCCCATGTCATCACAGTGCTCCATGATACCTTTTATCACAATTCTAGATGACCACTGTCATCACAATGGTCCAGGACACTTGTCATCACAATGCTCCATGATCCATGTCATCACAATGTTCCTGGACACTTATCATCACAATGAACTATGACCACATTCATCACAATGCTCCATGACCCCTGTCATCACACTGCTCCATGGCCTATGCATTCAAAATGCTCCATGGCCCCTGTAATCACATTGCTCCATGATCCCTTTCATCACAATGTTCTATGACCACTCTCATCACAATACCCCATGACGCCTATCATCATAATGCTCCAAGGCCCCTCTCATCACAATGCTCCATGAACCCTGTCATCACAATGTTCCATGACACTTGTCATCACAGTGCTCCCTGAACCCCTGTCATCACAATATTCACTGCCCATGTAATCACAATGCTCCTGGGCCCCTGTAATCACAGTGCTCCATACACTTTTCATCACAATGCTCCAGAACTCTTGTCATCATAATGCTCCATGCCCGTGTCATCACAATGCTTGAAGAACCTTGTCATCACAATGCTCCATGAACCGTGTCATCACAAGGTTCCAGGACCCTTGTCATCACAATGATCCATGACCCCTGTCATCTCAATGCTCCATGATCTTTGTATTCACAATGCTCCATGGCCCCTATAATTGCGGTGAACCATGACCCCTGTCATCACAATGCTCTCTGGTATATTTCATCACAATTCTAGATGACCACTGTCATCACAGTGCTCCACGGCCCCTGTTGTCAGAGTCCTCCATGATACCATTCATTACAATTCTACATGACCACTCTCATCACAATGCCCCATGACACCTGTCATCACAATTCGCCATGGCACTTGTCATCACAATGCTCCATGAACCATGTCATCACAATGTTCATGGACACTTGTCATCACAATGCTCCATGACAACTTACATCACAATGCTCCTTGACCCCTGTCATTTCATTGCTCCATGGCCTATGCATTCACAATGCTCCATGGCTCCTGTAATCACATTGCTCCATGATCCCTTTCATCACAATGCTCCAAGACCGCTGTCATCACAATGCCCCATGATGCCTATCATCATAATGCTCCAAGACCCCTCTTATCACAATGCTCCATGATTCGTGTCATCACACTGCTCCATGGCCTATGCATTCAAAATGCTCCATGGCCCCTGTAATCACATTGCTCCATGATCCCTTTCATCACAATGTTCTATGACCACTCTCATCACAATACCCCATGACGCCTATCATCAAAAGGCTACAAGGCCCCGCCCATCACAATGCTCCATGAACCCTGTCATCACAATGTTCCATTACACTTGTCATCACAGTGCTCCATGAACCCCTGTCATCACAATACTCACTGCCCATGTAATCACAATGCTCCTGGTCCCCTGTAATCACAATTCTCCATACCCTTGTCATCACAATGCTCCAGAACCCTTGTCATCATAATTCTCCATGCCCGTGTCATCACAGTGCTCCATGACCAATTTCATCACAATGCTCCTTGACCCCTGTCATCACAATGATCTATGACCACTGTCATCACAATGCCATATGACACCTGTCATCACAATGCTACATGACACCTGTCATCACAATGCTCTATAGCCCCTGTCAGCACAATGTTCCATGACAGGTATCATCACAATGATCCATGACTGCTGTCATCACAATGTTCCCTGCCCTTGTCAACTCAATGCTCTATGGCCCCTGTCCTCACAATGCTCAATGCTAATATCATCACAATGCTCCATTACCCATGTCATCGTAGTGATCCATGACCACTTTCATCACAATGCTCCATGACCCCAGTCATCACAATGCTCCATAGCCCTTGTCATCACAATGCTCCATTAGCCCTGTCATCACAATATTCCATGACTCTTGTCATCAAAATGCCTCATGAACCATTTAATCACAATGCTCCATGACTCCTTTCATCACATCCTCCATGATACTTGTCATTACACTGCCCCATGACCTTTTTCAGAACAATGCTCCATGATACCAGTCTTCACAATGCTCCATGACCATTGTCGTCACAATGCTCCATGCCCCTTTCAACACAATGCTCCATGACCCCAGTCATCACAATGCCCCATGCCCATATCATCACAATGCTCCATTACCCATGTCATCATAGTGATCCATGACCACATTCATCACAGTGCTGCATGACACCTGTCATCACAATGCTCCGTGGTCTTTGTCATCACAATGCTCCATGACCACTGTCATCACCATTCCCCAAGACCCCAGTCATCACAATGCTCCATAGCCCTTGTCATCACAATGCTCCATTAGCCCTGTCATCACAATGTTCCATGACTCTTGTCAACAAAATGCCTCATGATCCATTTAATCACAATGCTCCATGACTCCTTTCATCACATCCTCCATGATACTTGTCATTACACTGCCCCATGACCTTTTTCAGAACAATGCTCCATGATACCAGTCATCACAATGCTCCATGACCATTGTTGTCACAATGCTCCATGCCCCTTTCAACACAATGCTCCATGACAACTGTCATCACAATTCTCCATGGCTTTTGTCATCACAATTATACATGGCCCCTGTAAGCACAGTGCTCCATGACCCCTTTCTTCACAATGCTCCATGACACCTGTCATCACAATGCTCCGTGGTCTTTGTCATCACAATGCTCCATGACCACTGTCATCACCATGCCCCATGACCCCATTCATCACAATGCTCCATAGCCCTTGTCATCACAATGCTCCATTAGCCCTGTCATCACAATGTTCCATGACTCTGGACATCAAAATGCCTCATGATCCATTTAATCACAATGCTCCATGACTCCTTTCATCACATCCTCCATGATACTTGTCATTACACTGCCCCATGACCTTTTTCAGAACAATGCTCCATGATACCAGTCATCACAATGCTCCATGACCATTGTCGTCACAATGCTCCATGCCCCTTTCAACACAATGCTCCATGACCACTTTCATCACAATGCTCCTTGACCCCTGTCATCACAATGATCTATGACCACTGTCATCACAATGCCACATGACACCTGTCATCACATTGCTCTATAGCCCCTGTCAGCACAATGTTCCATGACAGGTATCATCACAATGATCCATGACTGCTGTCATCACAATGTTCCCTGCCCTTGTCATCTCAATGCTCCATGGCCCCTGTCCTCACAATGCTCCATGCTCATATCATCACAATGCTCCATTACCCATGTCATCGTAGTGATCCATGACCCCTTTCATCACAATGCTCCATGACCCCAGTCATCACAATGCTCCATAGCCCTTGTCATCACAATGCTCCATTAGCCCTGTCATCACAATATTCCATGACTCTTGTCATCAAAATGCCTCATGATCCATTTAATCACAATGCTCCATGACTCCTTTCATCACATCCTCCATGATACTTGTCATTACACTGCCCCATGACCTTTTTCAGAACAATGCTCCATGATACCAGTCATCAAATGCTCCATGACCATTGTCGTCACAAAGCTCCATGCCCCTTTCAACACAATGCTCCATGACAACTGTCATCACAATGCTCCATGGCCTTTGTCATCACAATTATACATGGCCCCTGTGATCTCAGTGCTCCATGACCCCTTTCATCACAATGCTCCATGACCACTGTCATCACAATGCCCCATGACCCCTGTCATCACAATGCTCCATGACCACTGTCATCACAATGCCCCATGACCCCTGTCATTACAATGCTCCATGAGCACTGTCATCACAATGTTCCATGATCGCTGTAATCACAATGACCCATGACACCTTTCCTCAGAAGGCTCCAGTACGCCTATCATCACAATGCTCCAATGACCGTCTCATCACAATGCTCCATGATCCCTGTCAGCACAACGTTCCATGACAATTGTCATCACAATGCTCCATGACACCTGTCATCACAATGTTGCCTGCCCATGTCATCAAAATGCTCCATGTCCCCTGTAATCACAATGTTCCGTTACACCTGTCTTCACAATGTTCCCTGCCCATGTCATCACAATGCTCCATTACCAATGTAATCAAAATGTTCCCCTGCCCTTGTCATCAAAATGCTCCATGGCCCCTTTAATCACAATGCTCCATGAACCCTGTCATCACAATATTCCATGACAGTTGTCATCACAATGCTCCATGACCCTTTAATCACAATGCTCCATGCCCTTGTCATCACAATGCTCCAGAACTCTTGTCATCATAATGATGAATGCTCGTGTCATCACAAAGCTCCATGATACTTGTCATCACAATGTTCCATGGCCTTGTCATTACAATACGCCATGGCCCCTGTCATCACAGTACTCCATGATACATTTTATCACAATTCTAGATGACCACTGTCATCACAATGGTCCAGGACACTTGTCATCACAATGATCCATGACCACTTACATCACAATGCTCCTTGACTCCTGTCATAACAATGCTCCATAGCCTATGCATACGCAATGCTACATGGTCCCTGTAATCACATTGCTCCATGATCCATTTCATCACAATGCTCTATGACCACTGTCATTACAATGCCACATTATACCTGTCATCACAATGCTCCATGGCCCCTGTCAGCACAATGTTCCATGACAGATGTCATCACTATCCTCCATGGTCCCTGTAATCACAATGCTCCATTCCCTTGTCAACGCAATGCTCCAGAACTCTTGTCATCATAATGCTCCATGCCCGTCTCATCACAATTCTCCATGACACTTTTCATTAAAATGCTCCATGGCCTTTATCATCACAATGCTCCATGGCCCCTGTTATCACAGTGATCCATGGTACCTGTCATCACAATGCTAGATAACCTCTGTCATCACAATGCCCGATGACACCTGTCATCAGAATTGGCCATGGCCCTTGTCATCACAATGCTCCATGCCCTTCTCACCACAATGCTCCAGAACTCTTGGCATCATAATGCTCCATGCCCGTCTCATCACAATGCTCCATGACACTTGTCATCAAAATGCTCCATGGCCTTTGTCATCACAATGCTCCATGGCCCCTGTTATCACAGTGCTCCATGTTACCTTTCATCACAATTCTAGATGACCACTGTCATCACAATGCCCCATGACACCTGTCATCAAAATTCGCCATGGCCCTTGTCACCACAATGATCCATGACCCCTGTCATCACAATGCTCCCTGGTATATTTCATCACAATTCTAGATGACCACTGTCATCACAGTGCTCCACGGCCCCTGTTGTCAGAGTCCTCCATGATACCATTCATTACAATTCTACATGACCACTGTCATCACAATGCCCCATGACACCTGTCATCACAATTCGCCATGGCACTTGTCATCACAATGCTCCATGAACCATGTCATAACAATGTTCATGGACACATGTCATCACAATGCTCCATGACAACTTACATCACAATGCTCCTTGACCCCTGTCATTTCATTGCTTCATGGCCTATGCATTCACAATGCTCCATGGCTCCTGTAATCACATTGCTCCATGATCCCTTTCATCACAATGCTCCAAGACCGCTGTCATCACAATGCTCCATGATGCCTATCATCATAATGCTCCAAGGCCCCTCTTATCACAATGCTCCATGATCCGTGTCATCACAATGTTCCATGACACTACTCATCACAGCGCTCCATGACCGCTGTCATCACAATATTCACTGCCCATGTAATCACAATGCTCCTGGTCCCCTGTAATCACAATTCTCCATACCCTTGTCATCACAATGCTCCAGAACTCTTGTCATCATAATTCTCCATGCCCGTGTCATCACAGTGCTCCATGACCAATTTCATCACAATGCTCCTTGACCCCTGTCATCACAATGATCTATGACCACTGTCATCACAATGCCACATGACACCTGTCATCACAATGCTCTATAGCCCCTGTCAGCACAATGTTCCATGACAGGTATCATCACAATGATCCATGACCTCTGTCATCACAATGTTCCCTGCCCTTGTCAACTCAATGCTCTATGGCCCCTGTCCTCACAATGCTCAATGCTCATATCATCACAATGCTCCATTACCCATGTCATCGTAGTGATCCATGACCCCTTTCATCACAATGCTCCATGACCCCAGTCATCACAATGCTCCATAGCCCTTGGCATCACAATGCTCCATTAGCCCTGTCATCACAATATTCCATGACTCTTGTCATCAAAATGCCTCATGATCCATTTAATCACAATGCTCCATGACTCCTTTCATCACATCCTCCATGATACTTGTCATTACACTGCCCCATGACCTTTTTCAGAACAATGCTCTATGATACCAGTCTTCACAATGCTCCATGACCATTGTCGTCACAATGCTCCATGCCCCTTTCAACACAATGCTCCATGACCCCAGTCATCACAATGCTCCATGCCCGTATCATCACAATGCTCCATTACCCATGTCATCATAGTGATCCATGACCAAATTCATCACAGTGCTGCATGACACCTGTCATCACAATGCTCCGTGGTCTTTGTCATCACAATGCTCCATGACCACTGTCATCACCATGCCCCAAGACACCAGTCATCACAATGCTCCATAGCCCTTGTCATCACAATGCTCCATTAGACCTGTCATCACAATGTTCCATGACTCTTGTCAACAAAATGCCTCATGATCCATTTAATCACAATGCTCCATGACTCCTTTCATCACATCCTCCATGATACTTGTCATTACACTGCCCCATGACCTTTTTCAGAACAATGCTCCATGATACCAGTCATCACAATGGTCCATGAACATTGTCGTCACAATGCTCCATGCCCCTTTCAACACAATGCTCCATGACAACTGTCATCACAATTCTCCATGGCTTTTGTCATCACAATTATAGATGGCCCCTGTAAACACAGGGCTCCATGACCCCTTTCATCACAATGCTCCATGACACCTGTCATCACAATGCTCCGTGGTCTTTGTCATCACAATGTTCCATGACCACTGTCATCACCATGCCCCATGACCCCATTCATCACAATGCTCCATAGCCCTTGTCATCACAATGCTCCATTAGCCCTGTCATCACAATGTTCCATGACTCTGGTCATCAAAATGCCTCATGATCCATTTAATCACAATGCTCCATGACTCCTTTCATCACATCCTCCATGATACTTGTCATTCCACTGCCCCATGACCTTCTTCACAACAATGCTCCATGATACCAGTCATCACAATGCTCCATGACCATTGTCGTCACAATGCTCCATGCCCCTTTCAACACAATGCTCCATGACAACTGTCATCACAATGCTCCATGGCCTTTGTCAACACAATTATATATTGCCCCTGTGATCACAGTGCTCCATGACCCCTTTCATCACAATGCTCCATGACCACTGTCATCACAATGCCCCATGACCCCTGTCATCACAATGCTCCATGGCCCCTGCCATTACAATGCTCCATGACCACTGTCATCACAATGTTCCATGATCGCTGTAATCACAATGACCCATGACACCTTTCCTCAGAAGGCTCCAGTACGCCTGTCATCACAATGCTCCAATGACCGTCTCATCACAATGCTGCATGATCCCTGTCAGCACAACGTTCCATGACACTTGTCATCACAATGCTCCATGACACCTGTCATCACAATGTTGCCTGCCCATGTCATCAAAATGCTCCATGTCCCCTGTAATCACAATGTTCCATTACACCTGTCTTCACAATGTTCCCTGCCCATGTCATCACAATGCTCCATTACCAATGTAATCAAAATGTTCGCCTGCCCTTGTCATCAAAATGCTCCATGGCCCCTTTAATCACAATGCTCCATGAACCCTGTCATCACAATGTTCCATGACAGTTGTCATCACAATGCTCCATGACGCTTTAATCACAATGCTCCATGCCCTTGTCATCACAATGCTCCAGAACTCTTGTCATCATAATGATGAATGCTCGTGTCATCACAAAGCTCCATGATACTTGTCATCACAATGTTCCATGGCCTTGTCATTACAATACTCCATGGCCCATGTCATCACAGTGCTCCATGATACCTTTTATCACAATTCTAGATGACCACTGTCATCACAATGGTCCAGGACACTTGTCATCACAATGCTCCATGATCCATGTCATCACAATATTCCTGGACACTTATCATCACAATGAACTATGACCACATTCATCACAATGCTCCATGACCCCTGTCATCACACTGCTCCATGGCCTATGCATTCAAAATGCTCCATGGCCCCTGTAATCACATTGCTCCATGATCCCTTTCATCACAATGTTCTATGACCACTCTCATCACAATACCCCATGACGCCTATCATCATAATGCTCCAAGGCCCCTCTCATCACAATGCTCCATGAACCCTGTCATCACAATGTTCCATGACACTTGTCATCACAGTGCTCCCTGAACCCCTGTCATCACAATATTCACTGCCCATGTAATCACAATGCTCCTGGGCCCCTGTAATCACAGTGCTCCATACACTTTTCATCACAATGCTCCAGAACTCTTGTCATCATAATGCTCCATGCCCGTGTCATCACAATGCTTGAAGAACCTTGTCATCACAATGCTCCATGAACCGTGTCATCACAAGGTTCCAGGACCCTTGTCATCACAATGATCCATGACCCCTGTCATCTCAATGCTCCATGATCTTTGTATTCACAATGCTCCATGGCCCCTATAATTGCGGTGAACCATGACCCCTGTCATCACAATGCTCTCTGGTATATTTCATCAAAATTCTAGATGACCACTGTCATCACAGTGCTCCACGGCCCCTGTTGTCAGAGTCCTCCATGATACCATTCATTACAATTCTACATGACCACTCTCATCACAATGCCCCATGACACCTGTCATCACAATTCGCCATGGCACTTGTCATCACAATGCTCCATGAACCATGTCATCACAATGTTCATGGACACTTGTCATCACAATGCTCCATGACAACTTACATCACAATGCTCCTTGACCCCTGTCATTTCATTGCTCCATGGCCTATGCATTCACAATGCTCCATGGCTCCTGTAATCACATTGCTCCATGATCCCTTTCATCACAATGCTCCAAGACCGCTGTCATCACAATGCCCCATGATGCCTATCATCATAATGCTCCAAGACCCCTCTTATCACAATGCTCCATGATTCGTGTCATCACACTGCTCCATGGCCTATGCATTCAAAATGCTCCATGGCCCCTGTAATCACATTGCTCCATGATCCCTTTCATCACAATGTTCTATGACCACTCTCATCACAATACCCCATGACGCCTATCATCAAAAGGCTACAAGGCCCCTCCCATCACAATGCTCCATGAACCCTGTCATCACAATGTTCCATTACACTTGTCATCACAGTGCTCCATGAACCCCTGTCATCACAATACTCACTGCCCATGTAATCACAATGCTCCTGGTCCCCTGTAATCACAATTCTCCATACCCTTGTCATCACAATGCTCCAGAACCCTTGTCATCATAATTCTCCATGCCCGTGTCATCACAGTGCTCCATGACCAATTTCATCACAATGCTCCTTGACCCCTGTCATCACAATGATCTATGACCACTGTCATCACAATGCCATATGACACCTGTCATCACAATGCTACATGACACCTGTCATCACAATGCTCTATAGCCCCTGTCAGCACAATGTTCCATGACAGGTATCATCACAATGATCCATGACTGCTGTCATCACAATGTTCCCTGCCCTTGTCAACTCAATGCTCTATGGCCCCTGTCCTCACAATGCTCAATGCTAATATCATCACAATGCTCCATTACCCATGTCATCGTAGTGATCCATGACCCCTTTCATCACAATGCTCCATGACCCCAGTCATCACAATGCTCCATAGCCCTTGTCATCACAATGCTCCATTAGCCCTGTCATCACAATATTCCATGACTCTTGTCATCAAAATGCCTCATGATCCATTTAATCACAATGCTCCATGACTCCTTTCATCACATCCTCCATGATACTTGTCATTACACTGCCCCATGACCTTTTTCAGAACAATGCTCCATGATACCAGTCTTCACAATGCTCCATGACCATTGTCGTCACAATGCTCCATGCCCCTTTCAACACAATGCTCCATGACCCCAGTCATCACAATGCTCCATGCCCATATCATCACAATGCTCCATTACCCATGTCATCATAGTGATCCATGACCACATTCATCACAGTGCTGCATGACACCTGTCATCACAATGCTCCGTGGTCTTTGTCATCACAATGCTCCATGACCACTGTCATCACCATTCCCCAAGACCCCAGTCATCACAATGCTCCATAGCCCTTGTCATCACAATGCTCCATTAGCCCTGTCATCACAATGTTCCATGACTCTTGTCAACAAAATGCCTCATGATCCATTTAATCACAATGCTCCATGACTCCTTTCATCACATCCTCCATGATACTTGTCATTACACTGCCCCATGACCTTTTTCAGAACAATGCTCCATGATACCAGTCATCACAATGCTCCATGACCATTGTTGTCACAATGCTCCATGCCCCTTTCAACACAATGCTCCATGACAACTGTCATCACAATTCTCCATGGCTTTTGTCATCACAATTATACATGGCCCCTGTAAGCACAGTGCTCCATGACCCCTTTCTTCACAATGCTCCATGACACCTGTCATCACAATGCTCCGTGGTCTTTGTCATCACAATGCTCCATGACCACTGTCATCACCATTCCCCAAGACCCCAGTCATCACAATGCTCCATAGCCCTTGTCATCACAATGCTCCATTAGCCCTGTCATCACAATGTTCCATGACTCTTATCAACAAAATGCCTCATGATCCATTTAATCACAATGCTCCATGACTCCTTTCATCACATCCTCCATGATACTTGTCATTACACTGCCCCATGACCTTTTTCAGAACAATGCTCCATGATACCAGTCATCACAATGCTCCATGACCATTGTTGTCACAATGCTCCATGCCCCTTTCAACACAATGCTCCATGACAACTGTCATCACAATTCTCCATGGCTTTTGTCATCACAATTATACATGGCCCCTGTAAGCACAGTGCTCCATGACCCCTTTCTTCACAATGCTCCATGACACCTGTTATCACAATGCTCCGTGGTCTTGTCATCACAATGCTCCATGACCACTGTCATCACCATGCCCCATGACCCCATTCATCACAATGCTCCATAGCCCTTGTCATCACAATGCTCCATTAGCCCTGTCATCACAATGTTCCATGACTCTGGACATCAAAATGCCTCATGATCCATTTAATCACAATGCTCCATGACTCCTTTCATCACATCCTCCATGATACTTGTCATTACTCTGCCCCATGACCTTCTTCACAACAATGCTCCATGATACCAGTCATCACAATGCTCCATGCCCATATCATCACAATGCTCCATTACCCATGTCATCATAGTGATCCATGACCACATTCATCACAGTGCTGCATGACACCTGTCATCACAATGCTCCGTGGTCTTTGTCATCACAATGCTCCATGACCACTGTCATCACCATTCCCCAAGACCCCAGTCATCACAATGCTCCATAGCCCTTGTCATCACAATGCTCCATTAGCCCTGTCATCACAATGTTCCATGACTCTTGTCAACAAAATGCCTCATGATCCATTTAATCACAATGCTCCATGACTCCTTTCATCACATCCTCCATGATACTTGTCATTACACTGCCCCATGACCTTTTTCAGAACAATGCTCCATGATACCAGTCATCACAATGCTCCATGACCATTGTTGTCACAATGCTCCATGCCCCTTTCAACACAATGCTCCATGACAACTGTCATCACAATTCTCCATGGCTTTTGTCATCACAATTATACATGGCCCCTGTAAGCACAGTGCTCCATGACCCCTTTCTTCACAATGCTCCATGACACCTGTCATCACAATGCTCCGTGGTCTTTGTCATCACAATGCTCCATGACCACTGTCATCACCATTCCCCAAGACCCCAGTCATCACAATGCTCCATAGCCCTTGTCATCACAATGCTCCATTAGCCCTGTCATCACAATGTTCCATGACTCTTGTCAACAAAATGCCTCATGATCCATTTAATCACAATGCTCCATGACTCCTTTCATCACATCCTCCATGATACTTGTCATTACACTGCCCCATGACCTTTTTCAGAACAATGCTCCATGATACCAGTCATCACAATGCTCCATGACCATTGTTGTCACAATGCTCCATGCCCCTTTCAACACAATGCTCCATGACAACTGTCATCACAATTCTCCATGGCTTTTGTCATCACAATTATACATGGCCCCTGTAAGCACAGTGCTCCATGACCCCTTTCTTCACAATGCTCCATGACACCTGTCATCACAATGCTCCGTGGTCTTGTCATCACAATGCTCCATGACCACTGTCATCACCATGCCCCATGACCCCATTCATCACAATGCTCCATAGCCCTTGTCATCACAATGCTCCATTAGCCCTGTCATCACAATGTTCCATGACTCTGGACATCAAAATGCCTCATGATCCATTTAATCACAATGCTCCATGACTCCTTTCATCACATCCTCCATGATACTTGTCATTCCACTGCCCCATGACCTTCTTCACAACAATGCTCCATGATACCAGTCATCACAATGCTCCATGACCATTGTCGTCACAATGCTCCATGCCCCTTTCAACACAATGCTCCATGACAACTGTCATCACAATGCTCCATGGCCTTTGTCAACACAATTATATATTGCCCCTGTGATCACAGTGCTCCATGACCCCTTTCATCACAATGCTCCATGACCACTGTCATCACAATGCCCCATGACCCCTGTCATCACAATGCTCCATGGCCCCTGTCATTACAATGCTCCATGACCACTGTCATCACAATGTTCCATGATCGCTGTAATCACAATGACCCATGACACCTTTCCTCAGAAGGCTCCAGTACGCCTGTCATCACAATGCTCCAATGACCGTCTCATCACAATGCTGCATGATCCCTGTCAGCACAATGTTCCATGACAATTGTCATCACAATGCTCCATGACACCTGTCATCACAATGTTGCCTGCCCATGTCATCAAAATGCTCCATGTCCCCTGTAATCACAATGTTCCATTACACCTGTCTTCACAATGTTCCCTGCCCATGTCATCACAATGCTCCATTACCAATGTAATCAAAATGTTCGCCTGCCCTTGTCATCAAAATGCTCCATGGCCACTTTAATCACAATGCTCCATGAACCCTATCATCACAATGTTCCATGACAGTTGTCATCACAATGCCACATGAACCTGTAATCACAATGCTCCATGCTCTTGTCATCACAATGCTCCAGAACTCTTGTCATCATAATGATGAATGCTCGTGTCATCACAAAGCTCCATGATACTTGTCATCACAATGTTCCATGGCCTTGTCATTACAATACTCCAGGGCCCCTGTCATCACAGTGCTCCATGATACCTTTTATCACAATTCTAGATGACCACTGTCATCACAATGCCCCAAGACACATGTCATCACAATTCGCCATGGCCCTTGCCATCACAATGCTCCATGACCCGTGTCATCACAATGGTCCAGGACACTTGTCATCACAATGATCCATGACCACTTACATCACAATGCTCCTTGACTCCTGTCATCACAATGCTCCATAGCTTATGCATTCGCAATGCTACATGGTCCCTGTAATCACATTGCTCCATGATCCATTTCATCACAATGCTCCATGATCCCTGTCATCACAATGTTCCATGACACTAGTCATCACAGTGCTCCATGACCCCTGTCATCCCAATATTGACTGCCCATGTAAACACAATGCTCCTGGTCCCCTGTAATCACAATGCTCCATACCCTTGTCATCACAATGCTCCAGAACTCTTGTCATCATAATGCTCCACGCCCGTGTCATCACAGTGCTCCATGACCACTTTCATCACAATGCTCCTTGACCCCTGTCATCACAATGATCTATGACCACTGTCATCACAATGCCACATGACACCTGTCATCACATTGCTCTATAGCCCCTGTCAGCACAATGTTCCATGACAGGTATCATCACAATGATCCATGACTGCTGTCATCACAATGTTCCCTGCCCTTGTCATCTCAATGCTCCATGGCCCCTGTCCTCACAATGCTCCATGCTCATATCATCACAATGCTCCATTACCCATGTCATCGTAGTGATCCATGACCCCTTTCATCACAATGCTCCATGACCCCAGTCATCACAATGCTCCATAGCCCTTGTCATCACAATGCTCCATTAGCCCTGTCATCACAATATTCCATGACTCTTGTCATCAAAATGCCTCATGATCCATTTAATCACAATGCTCCATGACTCCTTTCATCACATCCTCCATGATACTTGTCATTACACTGCCCCATGACCTTTTTCAGAACAATGCTCCATGATACCAGTCATCAAATGCTCCATGACCATTGTCGTCACAAAGCTCCATGCCCCTTTCAACACAATGCTCCATGACAACTGTCATCACAATGCTCCATGGCCTTTGTCATCACAATTATACATGGCCCCTGTGATCTCAGTGCTCCATGACCCCTTTCATCACAATGCTCCATGACCACTGTCATCACAATGCCCCATGACCCCTGTCATCACAATGCTCCATGACCACTGTCATCACAATGCCCCATGACCCCTGTCATTACAATGCTCCATGAGCACTGTCATCACAATGTTCCATGATCGCTGTAATCACAATGACCCATGACACCTTTCCTCAGAAGGCTCCAGTACGCCTATCATCACAATGCTCCAATGACCGTCTCATCACAATGCTCCATGATCCCTGTCAGCACAACGTTCCATGACAATTGTCATCACAATGCTCCATGACACCTGTCATCACAATGTTGCCTGCCCATGTCATCAAAATGCTCCATGTCCCCTGTAATCACAATGTTCCGTTACACCTGTCTTCACAATGTTCCCTGCCCATGTCATCACAATGCTCCATTACCAATGTAATCAAAATGTTCCCCTGCCCTTGTCATCAAAATGCTCCATGGCCCCTTTAATCACAATGCTCCATGAACCCTGTCATCACAATATTCCATGACAGTTGTCATCACAATGCTCCATGACCCTTTAATCACAATGCTCCATGCCCTTGTCATCACAATGCTCCAGAACTCTTGTCATCATAATGATGAATGCTCGTGTCATCACAAAGCTCCATGATACTTGTCATCACAATGTTCCATGGCCTTGTCATTACAATACGCCATGGCCCCTGTCATCACAGTACTCCATGATACATTTTATCACAATTCTAGATGACCACTGTCATCACAATGGTCCAGGACACTTGTCATCACAATGATCCATGACCACTTACATCACAATGCTCCTTGACTCCTGTCATAACAATGCTCCATAGCCTATGCATACGCAATGCTACATGGTCCCTGTAATCACATTGCTCCATGATCCATTTCATCACAATGCTCTATGACCACTGTCATTACAATGCCACATTATACCTGTCATCACAATGCTCCATGGCCCCTGTCAGCACAATGTTCCATGACAGATGTCATCACTATCCTCCATGGTCCCTGTAATCACAATGCTCCATTCCCTTGTCAACGCAATGCTCCAGAACTCTTGTCATCATAATGCTCCATGCCCGTCTCATCACAATTCTCCATGACACTTTTCATTAAAATGCTCCATGGCCTTTATCATCACAATGCTCCATGGCCCCTGTTATCACAGTGATCCATGGTACCTGTCATCACAATGCTAGATAACCTCTGTCATCACAATGCCTGATGAGAGTTGTCATCAGAATTGGCCATGGCCCTTGTCATCACAATGCTCCATGCCCTTCTCACCACAATGCTCCAGAACTCTTGGCATCATAATGCTCCATGCCCGTCTCATCACAATGCTCCATGACACTTGTCATCAAAATGCTCCATGGCCTTTGTCATCACAATGCTCCATGGCCCCTGTTATCACAGTGCTCCATGTTACCTTTCATCACAATTCTAGATGACCACTGTCATCACAATGCCCCATGACACCTGTCATCAAAATTCGCCATGGCCCTTGTCACCACAATGATCCATGACCCCTGTCATCACAATGCTCCCTGGTATATTTCATCACAATTCTAGATGACCACTGTCATCACAGTGCTCCACGGCCCCTGTTGTCAGAGTCCTCCATGATACCATTCATTACAATTCTACATGACCACTGTCATCACAATGCCCCATGACACCTGTCATCACAATTCGCCATGGCACTTGTCATCACAATGCTCCATGAACCATGTCATAACAATGTTCATGGACACATGTCATCACAATGCTCCATGACAACTTACATCACAATGCTCCTTGACCCCTGTCATTTCATTGCTTCATGGCCTATGCATTCACAATGCTCCATGGCTCCTGTAATCACATTGCTCCATGATCCCTTTCATCACAATGCTCCAAGACCGCTGTCATCACAATGCTCCATGATGCCTATCATCATAATGCTCCAAGGCCCCTCTTATCACAATGCTCCATGATCCGTGTCATCACAATGTTCCATGACACTACTCATCACAGCGCTCCATGACCGCTGTCATCACAATATTCACTGCCCATGTAATCACAATGCTCCTGGTCCCCTGTAATCACAATTCTCCATACCCTTGTCATCACAATGCTCCAGAACTCTTGTCATCATAATTCTCCATGCCCGTGTCATCACAGTGCTCCATGACCAATTTCATCACAATGCTCCTTGACCCCTGTCATCACAATGATCTATGACCACTGTCATCACAATGCCACATGACACCTGTCATCACAATGCTCTATAGCCCCTGTCAGCACAATGTTCCATGACAGGTATCATCACAATGATCCATGACCTCTGTCATCACAATGTTCCCTGCCCTTGTCAACTCAATGCTCTATGGCCCCTGTCCTCACAATGCTCAATGCTCATATCATCACAATGCTCCATTACCCATGTCATCGTAGTGATCCATGACCCCTTTCATCACAATGCTCCATGACCCCAGTCATCACAATGCTCCATAGCCCTTGGCATCACAATGCTCCATTAGCCCTGTCATCACAATATTCCATGACTCTTGTCATCAAAATGCCTCATGATCCATTTAATCACAATGCTCCATGACTCCTTTCATCACATCCTCCATGATACTTGTCATTACACTGCCCCATGACCTTTTTCAGAACAATGCTCTATGATACCAGTCTTCACAATGCTCCATGACCATTGTCGTCACAATGCTCCATGCCCCTTTCCACACAATGCTCCATGACCCCAGTCATCACAATGCTCCATGCCCGTATCATCACAATGCTCCATTACCCATGTCATCATAGTGATCCATGACCAAATTCATCACAGTGCTGCATGACACCTGTCATCACAATGCTCCGTGGTCTTTGTCATCACAATGCTCCATGACCACTGTCATCACCATGCCCCAAGACACCAGTCATCACAATGCTCCATAGCCCTTGTCATCACAATGCTCCATTAGACCTGTCATCACAATGTTCCATGACTCTTGTCAACAAAATGCCTCATGATCCATTTAATCACAATGCTCCATGACTCCTTTCATCACATCCTCCATGATACTTGTCATTACACTGCCCCATGACCTTTTTCAGAACAATGCTCCATGATACCAGTCATCACAATGGTCCATGACCATTGTCGTCACAATGCTCCATGCCCCTTTCAACACAATGCTCCATGACAACTGTCATCACAATTCTCCATGGCTTTTGTCATCACAATTATAGATGGCCCCTGTAAACACAGGGCTCCATGACCCCTTTCATCACAATGCTCCATGACACCTGTCATCACAATGCTCCGTGGTCTTTGTCATCACAATGTTCCATGACCACTGTCATCACCATGCCCCATGACCCCATTCATCACAATGCTCCATAGCCCTTGTCATCACAATGCTCCATTAGCCCTGTCATCACAATGTTCCATGACTCTGGTCATCAAAATGCCTCATGATCCATTTAATCACAATGCTCCATGACTCCTTTCATCACATCCTCCATGATACTTGTCATTCCACTGCCCCATGACCTTCTTCACAACAATGCTCCATGATACCAGTCATCACAATGCTCCATGACCATTGTCGTCACAATGCTCCATGCCCCTTTCAACACAATGCTCCATGACAACTGTCATCACAATGCTCCATGGCCTTTGTCAACACAATTATATATTGCCCCTGTGATCACAGTGCTCCATGACCCCTTTCATCACAATGCTCCATGACCACTGTCATCACAATGCCCCATGACCCCTGTCATCACAATGCTCCATGGCCCCTGCCATTACAATGCTCCATGACCACTGTCATCACAATGTTCCATGATCGCTGTAATCACAATGACCCATGACACCTTTCCTCAGAAGGCTCCAGTACGCCTGTCATCACAATGCTCCAATGACCGTCTCATCACAATGCTGCATGATCCCTGTCAGCACAACGTTCCATGACACTTGTCATCACAATGCTCCATGACACCTGTCATCACAATGTTGCCTGCCCATGTCATCAAAATGCTCCATGTCCCCTGTAATCACAATGTTCCATTACACCTGTCTTCACAATGTTCCCTGCCCATGTCATCACAATGCTCCATTACCAATGTAATCAAAATGTTCGCCTGCCCTTGTCATCAAAATGCTCCATGGCCCCTTTAATCACAATGCTCCATGAACCCTGTCATCACAATGTTCCATGACAGTTGTCATCACAATGCTCCATGACGCTTTAATCACAATGCTCCATGCCCTTGTCATCACAATGCTCCAGAACTCTTGTCATCATAATGATGAATGCTCGTGTCATCACAAAGCTCCATGATACTTGTCATCACAATGTTCCATGGCCTTGTCATTACAATACTCCATGGCCCATGTCATCACAGTGCTCCATGATACCTTTTATCACAATTCTAGATGACCACTGTCATCACAATGGTCCAGGACACTTGTCATCACAATGCTCCATGATCCATGTCATCACAATATTCCTGGACACTTATCATCACAATGAACTATGACCACATTCATCACAATGCTCCATGACCCCTGTCATCACACTGCTCCATAGCCTATGCATTCAAAATGCTCCATGGCCCCTGTAATCACATTGCTCCATGATCCCTTTCATCACAATGTTCTATGACCACTCTCATCACAATACCCCATGACGCCTATCATCATAATGCTCCAAGGCCCCTCTCATCACAATGCTCCATGAACCCTGTCATCACAATGTTCCATGACACTTGTCATCACAGTGCTCCCTGAACCCCTGTCATCACAATATTCACTGCCCATGTAATCACAATGCTCCTGGGCCCCTGTAATCACAGTGCTCCATACACTTTTCATCACAATGCTCCAGAACTCTTGTCATCATAATGCTCCATGCCCGTGTCATCACAATGCTTGAAGAACCTTGTCATCACAATGCTCCATGAACCGTGTCATCACAAGGTTCCAGGACCCTTGTCATCACAATGATCCATGACCCCTGTCATCTCAATGCTCCATGATCTTTGTATTCACAATGCTCCATGGCCCCTATAATTGCGGTGAACCATGACCCCTGTCATCACAATGCTCTCTGGTATATTTCATCAAAATTCTAGATGACCACTGTCATCACAGTGCTCCACGGCCCCTGTTGTCAGAGTCCTCCATGATACCATTCATTACAATTCTACATGACCACTCTCATCACAATGCCCCATGACACCTGTCATCACAATTCGCCATGGCACTTGTCATCACAATGCTCCATGAACCATGTCATCACAATGTTCATGGACACTTGTCATCACAATGCTCCATGACAACTTACATCACAATGCTCCTTGACCCCTGTCATTTCATTGCTCCATGGCCTATGCATTCACAATGCTCCATGGCTCCTGTAATCACATTGCTCCATGATCCCTTTCATCACAATGCTCCAAGACCGCTGTCATCACAATGCCCCATGATGCCTATCATCATAATGCTCCAAGACCCCTCTTATCACAATGCTCCATGATTCGTGTCATCACACTGCTCCATGGCCTATGCATTCAAAATGCTCCATGGCCCCTGTAATCACATTGCTCCATGATCCCTTTCATCACAATGTTCTATGACCACTCTCATCACAATACCCCATGACGCCTATCATCAAAAGGCTACAAGGCCCCTCCCATCACAATGCTCCATGAACCCTGTCATCACAATGTTCCATTACACTTGTCATCACAGTGCTCCATGAACCCCTGTCATCACAATACTCACTGCCCATGTAATCACAATGCTCCTGGTCCCCTGTAATCACAATTCTCCATACCCTTGTCATCACAATGCTCCAGAACCCTTGTCATCATAATTCTCCATGCCCGTGTCATCACAGTGCTCCATGACCAATTTCATCACAATGCTCCTTGACCCCTGTCATCACAATGATCTATGACCACTGTCATCACAATGCCATATGACACCTGTCATCACAATGCTACATGACACCTGTCATCACAATGCTCTATAGCCCCTGTCAGCACAATGTTCCATGACAGGTATCATCACAATGATCCATGACTGCTGTCATCACAATGTTCCCTGCCCTTGTCAACTCAATGCTCTATGGCCCCTGTCCTCACAATGCTCAATGCTAATATCATCACAATGCTCCATTACCCATGTCATCGTAGTGATCCATGACCCCTTTCATCACAATGCTCCATGACCCCAGTCATCACAATGCTCCATAGCCCTTGTCATCACAATGCTCCATTAGCCCTGTCATCACAATATTCCATGACTCTTGTCATCAAAATGCCTCATGAACCATTTAATCACAATGCTCCATGACTCCTTTCATCACATCCTCCATGATACTTGTCATTACACTGCCCCATGACCTTTTTCAGAACAATGCTCCATGATACCAGTCTTCACAATGCTCCATGACCATTGTCGTCACAATGCTCCATGCCCCTTTCAACACAATGCTCCATGACCCCAGTCATCACAATGCTCCATGCCCATATCATCACAATGCTCCATTACCCATGTCATCATAGTGATCCATGACCACATTCATCACAGTGCTGCATGACACCTGTCATCATAATGCTCCGTGGTCTTTGTCATCACAATGCTCCATGACCACTGTCATCACCATTCCCCAAGACCCCAGTCATCACAATGCTCCATAGCCCTTGTCATCACAATGCTCCATTAGCCCTGTCATCACAATGTTCCATGACTCTTGTCAACAAAATGCCTCATGATCCATTTAATCACAATGCTCCATGACTCCTTTCATCACATCCTCCATGATACTTGTCATTACACTGCCCCATGACCTTTTTCAGAACAATGCTCCATGATACCAGTCATCACAATGCTCCATGACCATTGTTGTCACAATGCTCCATGCCCCTTTCAACACAATGCTCCATGACAACTGTCATCACAATTCTCCATGGCTTTTGTCATCACAATTATACATGGCCCCTGTAAGCACAGTGCTCCATGACCCCTTTCTTCACAATGCTCCATGACACCTGTCATCACAATGCTCCGTGGTCTTTGTCATCACAATGCTCCATGACCACTGTCATCACCATTCCCCAAGACCCCAGTCATCACAATGCTCCATAGCCCTTGTCATCACAATGCTCCATTAGCCCTGTCATCACAATGTTCCATGACTCTTGTCAACAAAATGCCTCATGATCCATTTAATCACAATGCTCCATGACTCCTTTCATCACATCCTCCATGATACTTGTCATTACACTGCCCCATGACCTTTTTCAGAACAATGCTCCATGATACCAGTCATCACAATGCTCCATGACCATTGTCGTCACAATGCTCCATGCCCCTTTCAACACAATGCTCCATGAAAACTGTCATCACAATGCTCCATGGCCTTTGTCAACACAATTATATATTGCCCCTGTGATCACAGTGCTCCATGACCCCTTTCATCACAATGCTCCATGACCACTGTCATCACAATGCCCCATGACCCCTGTCATCACAATGCTCCATGGCCCCTGTCATTACAATGCTCCATGACCACTGTCATCACAATGTTCCATGATCGCTGTAATCACAATGACCCATGACACCTTTCCTCAGAATGCTCCAGTACGCCTGTCATCACAATGCTCCAATGACCGTCTCATCACAATGCTGCATGATCCCTGTCAGCACAACGTTCCATGACAATTGTCATCACAATGCTCCATGACACCTGTCATCACAATGTTGCCTGCCCATGTCATCAAAATGCTCCATGTCCCCTGTAATCACAATGTTCCATTACACCTGTCTTCACAATGTTCCCTGCCCATGTCATCACAATGCTCCATTACCAATGTAATCAAAATGTTCGCCTGCCCTTGTCATCAAAATGCTCCATGGCCACTTTAATCACAATGCTCCATGAACCCTATCATCACAATGTTCCATGACAGTTGTCATCACAATGCCACATGAACCTGTAATCACAATGCTCCATGCTCTTGTCATCACAATGCTCCAGAACTCTTGTCATCATAATGATGAATGCTCGTGTCATCACAAAGCTCCATGATACTTGTCATCACAATGTTCCATGGCCTTGTCATTACAATACTCCAGGGCCCCTGTCATCACAGTGCTCCATGATACCTTTTATCACAATTCTAGATGACCACTGTCATCACAATGCCCCAAGACACATGTCATCACAATTCGCCATGGCCCTTGCCATCACAATGCTCCATGACCCGTGTCATCACAATGGTCCAGGACACTTGTCATCACAATGATCCATGACCACTTACATCACAATGCTCCTTGACTCCTGTCATCACAATGCTCCATAGCTTATGCATTCGCAATGCTACATGGTACCTGTAATCACATTGCTCCATGATCCATTTCATCACAATGCTCCATGATCCCTGTCATCACAATGTTCCATGACACTAGTCATCACAGTGCTCCATGACCCCTGTCATCCCAATATTGACTGCCCATGTAAACACAATGCTCCTGGTCCCCTGTAATCACAATGCTCCATACCCTTGTCATCACAATGCTCCAGAACTCTTGTCATCATAATGCTCCACGCCCGTGTCATCACAGTGCTCCATGACCACTTTCATCACAATGCTCCTTGACCCCTGTCATCACAATGATCTATGACCACTGTCATCACAATGCCACATGACACCTGTCATCACATTGCTCTATAGCCCCTGTCAGCACAATGTTCCATGACAGGTATCATCACAATGATCCATGACTGCTGTCATCACAATGTTCCCTGCCCTTGTCATCTCAATGCTCCATGGCCCCTGTCCTCACAATGCTCCATGCTCATATCATCACAATGCTCCATTACCCATGTCATCGTAGTGATCCATGACCCCTTTCATCACAATGCTCCATGACCCCAGTCATCACAATGCTCCATAGCCCTTGTCATCACAATGCTCCATTAGCCCTGTCATCACAATATTCCATGACTCTTGTCATCAAAATGCCTCATGATCCATTTAATCACAATGCTCCATGACTCCTTTCATCACATCCTCCATGATACTTGTCATTACACTGCCCCATGACCTTTTTCAGAACAATGCTCCATGATACCAGTCATCAAATGCTCCATGACCATTGTCATCACAAAGCTCCATGCCCCTTTCAACACAATGCTCCATGACAACTGTCATCACAATGCTCCATGGCCTTTGTCATCACAATTGTACATGGCCCCTGTGATCTCAGTGCTCCATGACCCCTTTCATCACAATGCTCCATGACCACTGTCATCACAATGCCCCATGACCCCTGTCATCACAATGCTCCATGACCACTGTCATCACAATGCCCCATGACCCCTGTCATTACAATGCTCCATGACCACTGTCATCACAATGTTCCATGATCGCTGTAATCACAATGACCCATGACACCTTTCCTCAGAAGGCTCCAGTACGCCTATCATCACAATGCTCCAATGACCGTCTCATCACAATGCTCCATGATCCCTGTCAGCACAACGTTCCATGACAATTGTCATCACAATGCTCCATGACACCTGTCATCACAATGTTGCCTGCCCATGTCATCAAAATGCTCCATGTCCCCTGTAATCACAATGTTCCGTTACACCTGTCTTCACAATGTTCCCTGCCCATGTCATCACAATGCTCCATTACCAATGTAATCAAAATGTTCCCCTGCCCTTGTCATCAAAATGCTCCATGGCCCCTTTAATCACAATGCTCCATGAACCCTGTCATCACAATATTCCATGACAGTTGTCATCACAATGCTCCATGACACTTTAATCACAATGCTCCATGCCCTTGTCATCACAATGCTCCAGAACTCTTGTCATCATAATGATGAATGCTCGTGTCATCACAAAGCTCCATGATACTTGTCATCACAATGTTCCATGGCCTTGTCATTACAATACGCCATGGCCCCTGTCATCACAGTACTCCATGATACATTTTATCACAATTCTAGATGACCACTGTCATCACAATGGTCCAGGACACTTGTCATCACAATGATCCATGACCACTTACATCACAATGCTCCTTGACTCCTGTCATAACAATGCTCCATAGCCTATGCATACGCAATGCTACATGGTCCCTGTAATCACATTGCTCCATGATCCATTTCATCACAATGCTCTATGACCACTGTCATTACAATGCCACATTATACCTGTCATCACAATGCTCCATGGCCCCTGTCAGCACAATGTTCCATGACAGATGTCATCACTATCCTCCATGGTCCCTGTAATCACAATGCTCCATTCCCTTGTCAACGCAATGCTCCAGATCTCTTGTCATCATAATGCTCCATGCCCGTCTCATCACAATTCTCCATGACACTTTTCATTAAAATGCTCCATGGCCTTTATCATCACAATGCTCCATGGCCCCTGTTATCACAGTGATCCATGGTACCTGTCATCACAATGCTAGATAACCTCTGTCATCACAATGCCCGATGAGAGTTGTCATCAGAATTGGCCATGGCCCTTATCATCACAATGCTCCATGCCCTTGTCACCACAATGCTCCAGAACTCTTGGCATCATAATGCTCCATGCCCGTCTCATCACAATGCTCCATGACACTTGTCATCAAAATGCTCCATGGCCTTTGTCATCACAATGCTCCATGGCCCCTGTTATCACAGTGCTCCATGTTACCTTTCATCACAATTCTAGATGACCACTGTCATCACAATGCCCCATGACACCTGTCATCAAAATTCGCCATGGCCCTTGTCACCACAATGATCCATGACCCCTGTCATCACAATGCTCCCTGGTATATTTCATCACAATTCTAGATGACCACTGTCATCACAGTGCTCCACGGCCCCTGTTGTCAGAGTCCTCCATGATACCATTCATTACAATTCTACATGACCACTGTCATCACAATGCCCCATGACACCTGTCATCACAATTCGCCATGGCACTTGTCATCACAATGCTCCATGAACCATGTCATAACAATGTTCATGGACACATGTCATCACAATGCTCCATGACAACTTACATCACAATGCTCCTTGACCCCTGTCATTTCATTGCTTCATGGCCTATGCATTCACAATGCTCCATGGCTCCTGTAATCACATTGCTCCATGATCCCTTTCATCACAATGCTCCAAGACCGCTGTCATCACAATGCTCCATGATGCCTATCATCATAATGCTCCAAGGCCCCTCTTATCACAATGCTCCATGATCCGTGTCATCACAATGTTCCATGACACTACTCATCACAGCGCTCCATGACCGCTGTCATCACAATATTCACTGCCCATGTAATCACAATGCTCCTGGTCCCCTGTAATCACAATTCTCCATACCCTTGTCATCACAATGCTCCAGAACTCTTGTCATCATAATTCTCCATGCCCGTGTCATCACAGTGCTCCATGACCAATTTCATCACAATGCTCCTTGACCCCTGTCATCACAATGATCTATGACCACTGTCATCACAATGCCACATGACACCTGTCATCACAATGCTCTATAGCCCCTGTCAGCACAATGTTCCATGACAGGTATCATCACAATGATCCATGACCTCTGTCATCACAATGTTCCCTGCCCTTGTCAACTCAATGCTCTATGGCCCCTGTCCTCACAATGCTCAATGCTCATATCATCACAATGCTCCATTACCCATGTCATCGTAGTGATCCATGACCCCTTTCATCACAATGCTCCATGACCCCAGTCATCACAATGCTCCATAGCCCTTGGCATCACAATGCTCCATTAGCCCTGTCATCACAATATTCCATGACTCTTGTCATCAAAATGCCTCATGATCCATTTAATCACAATGCTCCATGACTCCTTTCATCACATCCTCCATGATACTTGTCATTACACTGTCCCATGACCTTTTTCAGAACAATGCTCTATGATACCAGTCTTCACAATGCTCCATGACCATTGTCGTCACAATGCTCCATGCCCCTTTCAACACAATGCTCCATGACCCCAGTCATCACAATGCTCCATGCCCGTATCATCACAATGCTCCATTACCCATGTCATCATAGTGATCCATGACCAAATTCATCACAGTGCTGCATGACACCTGTCATCACAATGCTCCGTGGTCTTTGTCATCACAATGCTCCATGACCACTGTCATCACCATGCCCCAAGACACCAGTCATCACAATGCTCCATAGCCCTTGTCATCACAATGCTCCATTAGACCTGTCATCACAATGTTCCATGACTCTTGTCAACAAAATGCCTCATGATCCATTTAATCACAATGCTCCATGACTCCTTTCATCACATCCTTCATGATACTTGTCATTACACTGCCCCATGACCTTTTTCAGAACAATGCTCCATGATACCAGTCATCACAATGGTCCATGACCATTGTCGTCACAATGCTCCATGCCCCTTTCAACACAATGCTCCATGACAACTGTCATCACAATTCTCCATGGCTTTTGTCATCACAATTATAGATGGCCCCTGTAAACACAGGGCTCCATGACCCCTTTCATCACAATGCTCCATGACACCTGTCATCACAATGCTCCGTGGTCTTTGTCATCACAATGTTCCATGACCACTGTCATCACCATGCCCCATGACCCCATTCATCACAATGCTCCATAGCCCTTGTCATCACAATGCTCCATTAGCCCTGTCATCACAATGTTCCATGACTCTGGTCATCAAAATGCCTCATGATCCATTTAATCACAATGCTCCATGACTCCTTTCATCACATCCTCCATGATACTTGTCATTCCACTGCCCCATGACCTTCTTCACAACAATGCTCCATGATACCAGTCATCACAATGCTCCATGACCATTGTCGTCACAATGCTCCATGCCCCTTTCAACACAATGCTCCATGACAACTGTCATCACAATGCTCCATGGCCTTTGTCAACACAATTATATATTGCCCCTGTGATCACAGTGCTCCATGACCCCTTTCATCACAATGCTCCATGACCACTGTCATCACAATGCCCCATGACCCCTGTCATCACAATGCTCCATGGCCCCTGTCATTACAATGCTCCATGACCACTGTCATCAGAATGTTCCATGATCGCTGTAATCACAATGACCCATGACACCTTTCCTCAGAAGGCTCCAGTACGCCTGTCATCACAATGCTCCAATGACCGTCTCATCACAATGCTGCATGATCCCTGTCAGCACAACGTTCCATGACAATTGTCATCACAATGCTCCATGACACCTGTCATCACAATGTTGCCTGCCCATGTCATCAAAATGCTCCATGTCCCCTGTAATCACAATGTTCCATTACACCTGTCTTCACAATGTTCCCTGCCCATGTCATCACAATGCTCCATTACCAATGTAATCAAAATGTTCGCCTGCCCTTGTCATCAAAATGCTCCATGGCCCCTTTAATCACAATGCTCCATGAACCCTGTCATCACAATGTTCCATGACAGTTGTCATCACAATGCTCCATGACCCTCTAATCACAATGCTCCATGCCCTTGTCATCACAATGCTCCAGAACTCTTGTCATCATAATGATGAATGCTCGTGTCATCACAAAGCTCCATGATACTTGTCATCACAATGTTCCATGGCCTTGTCATTACAATACTCCATGGCCCCTGTCATCACAGTGCTCCATGATACCTTTTATCACAATTCTAGATGACCACTGTCATCACAATGCCCCAAGACACATGTCATCACAATTCGCCATGGCCCTTGCCATCACAATGCTCCATGACCCGTGTCATCACAATGATCCATGACCACTTACATCACAATGCTCCTTGACCCCTGTCATCACAATGCTCCATAGGCTATGCATTCGCAATGCTACATGGTCCCTGTAATCACATTGCTCCATGATCCATTTCATCACAATGCTCTATGACCACTGTCATTACAATGCCACATTATACCTGTCATCACAATGCTCCATGGCCCCTGTCAGCACAATGTTCCATTACAGATGTCAGCACTATCCTCCATGGTCCCTGTAATCACAATGCTCCAATCCCTTGTCAACGCAATGCTCCAGAACTCTTGTCATCATAATGCTCCATGCCCGTCTCATCACAATTCTCCATGACACTTTTCGTTAAAATGCTCCATGGCCTTTATCATCACAATGCTCCATGGCCCCTGTTATCACAGTGATCCATGGTACCTTTCATCACAATGCTAGATAACCTCTGTCATCACAATGCCCGATGACACCTGTCATCAGAATTGGCCATGGCCCTTGTCATCGCAATGCTCCATGCCCTTCTCACCACCATGCTCCAGAAATCTTGGCATCATAATGCTCCATGCCCGTCTCATCACAATGCTCCATGACACTTGTCATCAAAATCCTCCATGGCCTTTGTCATCACAATGCTCCATGGCCCCTGTTATCACAGTGCTCCATGTTACCTTTCATCACAATTCTAGATGACCACTGTCATCACAATGCCCCATGACACCTGTCATCACAACTCGCCATGGCCCTTGTCATCACAATGCTCCATGATCCATGTCATCACAATGTTCCTGGACACTTATCATCACAATGAACTATGACCACATCCATCACATTGCTCCATGATAACTTTCATCACAATGTTCTATGACCACTCTCATCACAATACCCCATGACGCCTATCATCATAATGCTCCAAGGCCCCTCTCATCACAATGCTCCATGAACCCTGTCATCACAATGTTCCATGACACTTGTCATCACCGTGCTCCATGAACCCCTGTCATCACAATATTCACTGCCCATGTAATCACAATGTTCCTGGTCCCCTGTAATCACAGTGCTCCATACCCTTTTCATCACAATGCTCCAGAACCCTTGTCATCATAATGCTCCATGCCCGTGTCATCACAATGCTTGAAGAACCTTGTCATCATAATGCTCCATGAACGGTGTCATCACAATGATCCATGATCCCTGTCATCTCAATGCTCCATGATCTTTGTATTCACAATGCTCCATGGCCCCTATAATTGTGGTGGTCCATGACCCCTGTCATCACAATGCTCCCTGGTATATTTCATCACAATTCTAGATGACCACTGTCCTCACAGTGCTCCACGGCCCATGTCGTCAGAGTCCTCCATGATACCTTTCATTACAATTCTACATGACCACTGTGATCACAATGCCCCATGACACCTGTCATCACAATTCGCCATGGCACTTGTCATCACAATGCTCCATGAACCATGTCATCACAATGTTCATGGACACTTGTCATCACAATGCTCCATGACAACTTACATCACAATGCTCCTTGACCCCTGTCATTTCATTGCTCCATGGCCTATGCATTCACAATGCTCCATGGCTCCTGTAATCACATTGCTCCATGATCCCTTTCATCACAATGTTCCAAGACCGCTGTCATCACAATGCCCCATGACGCCTATCATCATAATGCTCCAAGGCCCCTCTCATCACAATGCTCCATCATCCCTGTCATCACAATGTTCCATGACACTAGCCATCACAGTGCTCCAAGACCCCAGTCATCACAATGCTCCATAGCCCTTGTCATCACAAGGCTCCATTAGCCCTGTCATCACAATGTTCCATGACTCTGGTCATCAAAATGCCTCATGATCCATTTAATCACAATGCTCCATGACTCCTTTCATCACATCCTCCATGATACTTGTCATTCCACTGCCCCATGACCTTTTTCAGAACAATGCTCCATGATACCAGTCATCACAATGCTCCATGACCATTGTCGTCACAATGCTCCATGCCCCTTTCAACACAATGCTCCATGACAACTGTCATCACAATGCTCCATGGCCTTTGTCATCACAATTATACATGGCCCCTGTGATCACAGTGCTCCATGACCCCTTTCATCACAATGCTCCATGACCACTGTCATCACAATGCCCCATGACCCCTGTCATCACAATGCTCCATGGCCCCTGTCATTACAATGCTCCATGACCACTGTCATCACAATATTCCATGATCGCTTTAATCACAATGACCCATGACACCTTTCCTCAGAAGGCTCCAGTACGCCTGTCATCACAATGCTCCAATGACCGTCTCATCACAATGCTCCATGATCCCTGTCAGCACAACGTTCCATGACAATTGTCATCCCAATGCTCCATGACACCTGTCATCACAATGTTGCCTGCCCATGTCATCAAAATGCTCCATGTCCCCTGTAATCACAATGTTCCACTACACCTGTCTTCACAATGTTCCCTGCCCATGTCATCACAATGCTCCATTACCAATGTAATCAAAATGTTCGCCTGCCCTTGTCATCAAAATGCTCCATGGCCCCTTTAATCACAATGCTCCATGAACCCTGTCATCACAATGTTCCATGACAGTTGTCATCACAATGCTCCATGACCCTGTAATCACAATGCTCCATGCCCTTGTCATCACAATGCTCCAGAACTCTTGTCATCATAATGATGAATGCTCGTGTCATCACAAAGCTCCATGATACTTGTCATCACAATGTTCCATGGCCTTGTCATTACAATACTCCATGGCCCCTGTCATCACAGTGCTCCATGATACCTTTTATCACAATTCTAGATGACCACTGTCATCACAATGCCCCAAGACACATGTCATCACAATTCGCCATGGCCCTTGCCATCACAATGCTCCATGACCCGTGTCATCACTGCCATCCAGGACACTTGTCATCACAATGATCCATGACCCCTTACATCACAATGCTCCTTGACTCCTGTCATCACAATGCTCCATAGCCTATGCATTCGCAATGCTACATGGTCCCTGTAATCACATTGCTCCATGATCCATTTCATCACAATGCTCTATGACCACTGTCATTACAATGCCACATTATACCTGTCATCACAATGCTCCATGGCCCCTGTCAGCACAATGTTCCATGACAGATGTCATCACTCTCCTCCACGGTCCCTGTAATCACAATGCTCCATTCCCTTGTCAACGCAATGCTCCAGAACTCTTGTCATCATAATGCTCCATGCCCGTCTCATCACAATTCTCCATGACACTTTTCATTAAAATGCTCCATGGCCTTTATCATCACAATGCTCCATGGCCCCTGTTATCACAGTGATCCATGGTACCTGTCATCACAATGCTAGATAACCTCTGTCATCACAATGCCCGATGACACCTGTCATCAGAATTGGCCATGGCCCTTGTCATCACAATGCTCCATGCCCTTGTCACCACAATGCTCCAGAACTCTTGGCATCATAATGCTCCATGCCCGTCTCATCACAATGCTCCATGACACTTGTCATCAAAATGCTCCATGGCCTTTGTCATCACAATGCTCCATGGCCCCTGTTATCACAGTGCTCCATGTTACCTTTCATCACAATTCTAGATGACCACTGTCATCACAATGCCCCAGGACATCTGCCATCAAAATTCGCCATGGCACTTGTCATCACAATGCTCCATGAACCATGTCATCACAATGTTCATGGACACTTGTCATCACAATGCTCCATGACAACTTACATCACAATGCTCCTTGACCCCTGTCATTCCATTGCTCCATGGCCTATGCATTCACAATGCTCCATGGCTCCTGTAATCACATTGCTCCATGATCCCTTTCATCACAATGTTCCAAGACCGCTGTCATCACAATGCCCCATGACGCCTATCATCATAATGCTCCAAGGCCCCTCTCATCACAATGCTCCATGATCCCTGTCATCACAATGTTCCATGACACTAGTCATCACAGTGCTCCATGACCCCAGTCATCACAATGCTCCATAGCCCTTGTCATCACAAGGCTCCATTAGCCCTGTCATCACAATGTTCCATGACTCTGGTCATCAAAATGCCTCATGATCCATTTAATCACAATGCTCCATGACTCCTTTCATCACATCCTCCATGATACTTGTCATTCCACTGCCCCATGACCTTTTTCACAACAATGCTCCATGATACCAGTCATCACAATGCTCCATGACCATTGTCGTCACAATGCTCCATGCCCCTTTCAACACAATGCTCCATGACAACTGTCATCACAATGCTCCATGGCCTTTGTCATCACAATTATACATGGCCCCTGTGATTACAGTGCTCCATGACCCCTTTCATCACAATGCTCCATGACCACTGTCATCACAATGCCCCATGACCCCTGTCATCACAATGCTCCATGGCCCCTGTCATTACAATGCTCCATGACCACTGTCATCACAATGTTCCATGATCGCTGTAATCACAATGACCCATGACACCTTTCCTCAGAAGGCTCCAGTACGCCTGTCATCACAATGCTCCAATGACCGTCTCATCACAATGCTGCATGATCCCTGTCAGCACAACGTTCCATGACAATTGTCATCCCAATGCTCCATGACACCTGTCATCACAATGTTGCCTGCCCATGTCATCAAAATGCTCCATGTCCCCTGTAATCACAATGTTCCGTTACACCTGTCTTCACAATGTTCCCTGCCCATGTCATCACAATGCTCCATTACCAATGTAATCAAAATGTTCGCCTGCCCTTGTCATCAAAATGCTCCATGGCCCCTTTAATCACAATGCTCCATGAACCCTGTCATCACAATGTTCCATGACAGTTGTCATCACAATGCTCCATGACCCTCTAATCACAATGCTCCATGCCCTTGTCATCACAATGCTCCAGAACTCTTGTCATCATAATGATGAATGCTCGTGTCATCACAAAGCTCCATGATACTTGTCATCACAATGTTCCATGGCCTTGTCATTACAATACTCCATGGCCCCTGTCTTCACAGTGCTCCATGATACCTTTTATCACAATTCTAGATGACCACTGTCATCACAATGGTCCAGGACACTTGTTATCACAATGATCCATGACCACTTACATCACAATGCTCCTTGACTCCTGTCATCACAATGCTCCATAGCCTATGCATTCGCAATGCTACATGGTCCCTGTAATCACATTGCTCCATGATCCATTTCATCACAATGCTCTATGACCACTGTCATTACAATGCCACATTATACCTGTCATCACAATGCTCCATGGCCCCTGTCAGCACAATGTTCCATTACAGATGTCAGCACTATCCTCCATGGTCCCTGTAATCACAATGCTCCATTCCCTTGTCAACGCAATGCTCCAGAACTCTTGTCATCATAATGCTCCATGCCCGTCTCATCACAATTCTCCATGACACTTTTCGTTAAAATGCTCCATGGCCTTTATCATCACAATGCTCCATGGCCCCTGTTATCACAGTGATCCATGGTACCTTTCATCACAATGCTAGATAACCTCTGTCATCACAATGCCCGATGACACCTGTCATCAGAATTGGCCATGGCCCTTGTCATCGCAATGCTCCATGCCCTTCTCACCACAATGCTCCAGAAATCTTGGCATCATAATGCTCCATGCCCGTCTCATCACAATGCTCCATGACACTTGTCATCAAAATCCTCCATGGCCTTTGTCATCACAATGCTCCATGGCCCCTGTTATCACAGTGCTCCATGTTACCTTTCATCACAATTCTAGATGACCACTGTCATCACAATGCCCCATGACACCTGTCATCACAACTCGCCATGGCCCTTGTCATCACAATGCTCCATGATCCATGTCATCACAATGTTCCTGGACACTTATCATCACAATGAACTATGACCACATTCATCACATTGCTCCATGATACCTTTCATCACAATGTTCTATGACCACTCTCATCACAATACCCCATGACGCCTATCATCATAATGCTCCAAGGCCCCTCTCATCACAATGCTCCATGAACCCTGTCATCACAATGTTCCATGACACTTGTCATCACCGTGCTCCATGAACCCCTGTCATCACAATATTCACTGCCCATGTAATCACAATGCTCCTGGTCCCCTGTAATCACAATGCTCCATACCCTTGTCATCACAATGCTCCAGAACTCTTGTCATCATAATGCTCCATGCCCGTGTCATCACCGTGCTCCATGACCAATTTCATCACAATGCTCCTTGACCCCTGTCATCACAATGCTCCATGGCCTATGTATTCACAATGCTCCATGTCTCCTGTAATCACAATGCTCCATGCCCGTGTCATCAGAATGCTCCAGGTCTGTTGTCATCACCATGCTTCATGCCTGTGTCATCACAATGCTCCATGAATCTTCTCTTCACAATGCTCCATGGCCCATATCATCACAATGCTCCATGAACCCTGTCATCACAATTCTCCAAGGCCCCTCTCATCACAATGCTCCACAACACTTGTCATCACATTGCTCCATAACACCTGTCATCACAGTGTTCCCTGCCCATGTCATCACAATGCTCCATGTCCCCTATAATCACAATGCTCCATGCCTTTTTCCTCACGATGCTCCAGAATTCTGGTCATCACAATGTTCCATGACCGTGGCATCAGAATGCTCCATGGCCCTTGTCATCACAATGCTCCAGAATTCTTGTCATCACAATGTTCCATGACCGTGTCATCACAATGCTACTTGACCCTGGTCATCACTGTTCTCCATGACCTTTGCCATCACAATGTTCTATGTCGCTTTTCTTCACAATTCTCAATGACCACTTTAATCACTATGCTCGCTGACCATTTTCATCACATTTCTCTATTGTCATTACAATTCCCCATGGCCCCTTTCTTCACAATGGTCCATGATGCCTGTCATTACAAAGCTCCATGACTTTTTTTATCACAATGCTCCAGGACCAGTTTCATCACAATACTCCATCCCCCTTGTCATCACAGTGCACAATGAAACCTTTCATTACAATGCTCTGTGACACTTGTCATCACATTGCTCCATAACACCTGACATCACAGTGTTCCCTGCCCATGTCATCACAATGCTCCATGTCCCCTATAATCAGAATGCTCCATGACTTTTTCCTCACGATGCTCCAGAATTCTTGTCATCACAATGTTCCATGACACTTGTCATCACAGTGCTCCATGAACCCCTGTCATCACAATATTCACTGGAATGTAATCACAATGCTCCTGATCCCCTGTAATCACAGTGCTCCATACAATTTTCATCACAATGCTCCAGAACTCTTCTCATCACAATGCTCCATAGCCCTTGTCATCACAATGCTCCATTAGCCTTGTCATCACAATTTTCCATGACTCTTGTCATCAAAATGCCTCATGATCCATTTAATCACAATGCTCCATGACTCCTTTCATCACATCCTCCATGATACTTGTCATTACACTGCCCCATGACCTTTTTCACAACAATGCTCCATGATACCAGTCATCACAATGCTCCATGACCATTGTCGTCACAATGCTCCATGCCCCTTTCAACACAATGCTCCATGACAACTGTCATCACAATGCTCCATGGCCTTTGTCATCACAATTATACATGGCCCCTGTGATCACAGTGCCCCATGACCCCTGTCATCACAATGCTCCATGGCCCCTGTCATTACAATGCTCCATGACCACTGTCATCACAATGTTCCATGATCGCTGTAATCACAATGACCCATGACACCTTTCCTCAGAAGGCTCCAGTACGCCTGTCATCACAATGCTCCAATGAACGTCTCATCACAATGCTCCATGATCCCTGTCAGCACAACGTTCCATGACAATTGTCATCCCAATGCTCCATGACACCTGTCATCACAATGTTCCTGCCCATGTCATCAAAATGCTCCATGTCCCCTGTAATCACAATGTTCCATTACACCTGTCTTCACAATGTTCCCTGCCCATGTCATCACAATGCTCCATTACCAATGTAATCAAAATGTTCGCCTGCCCTTGTCATCAAAATGCTCCATGGCCCCTTTAATCACAATACTCCATGAACCCTGTCATCACAATGTTCCATGACAGTTGTCATCACAATGCTCCATGACCCTGTAATCACAATGCTCCATGCCCTTGTCATCACAATGCTCCAGAACTCTTGTCATCATAATGATGAATGCTCGTGTCATCACAAAGCTCCATGATACTTGTCATCACAATGTTCCATGGCCTTGTCATTACAATACTCCATGGCCCCTGTCATCACAGTGCTCCATGATACCTTTTATCACAATTCTAGATGACCACTGTCATCACAATGCCCCAAGACACATGTCATCACAATTCGCCATGGCCCTTGCCATCACAATGCTCCATGACCCGTGTCATCACTGTGGTCCAGGACACTTGTCATCACAATGATCCATGAGCACTTACATCACAATGCTCCTTGACTCCTGTCATCACAATGCTCCATAGCCTATGCATTCGCAATGCTACATGGTCCCTGTAATCACATTGCTCCATGATCCATTTCATCACAATGCTCTATGACCACTGTCATTACAATGCCACATTATACCTGTCATCACAATGCTCCATGGCCCCTGTCAGCACAATGTTCCATGACAGATGTCATCACTCTCCTCCACGGTCCCTGTAATCACAATGCTCCATTCCCTTGTCAACGCAATGCTCCAGAACTCTTGTCATCATAATGCTCCATGCCCGTCTCATCACAATTCTCCATGACACTTTTCATTAAAATGCTCCATGGCCTTTATCATCACAATGCTCCATGGCCCCTGTTATCACAGTGATCCATGGTACCTGTCATCACAATGCTAGATAACCTCTGTCATCACAATGCCCGATGACACCTGTCATCAGAATTGGCCATGGTCCTTGTCATCACAATGCTCCATGCCCTTGTCACCACAATGCTCCAGAACTCTTGGCATCATAATGCTCCATGCCCGTCTCATCACAATGCTCCATGACACTTGTCATCAAAATGCTCCATGGCCTTTGTCATCACAATGCTCCATGGCCCCTGTTATCACAGTGCTCCATGTTACCTTTCATCAAAATTCTAGATGACCACTGTCATCACAATGCCCCAGGACATCTGCCATCAAAATTCGCCATGGCACTTGTCATCACAATGCTCCATGAACCATGTCATCACAATGTTCATGGACACTTGTCATCACAATGCTCCATGACAACTTACATCACAATGCTCCTTGACCCCTGTCATTCCATTGCTCCATGGCCTATGCATTCACAATGCTCCATGGCTCCTGTAATCACATTGCTCCATGATCCCTTTCATCACAATGTTCCAAGACCGCTGTCATCACAATGCCCCATGACGCCTATCATCATAATGCTCCAAGGCCCCTCTCATCACAATGCTCCATGATCCCTGTCATCACAATGTTCCATGACACTAGTCATCACAGTGCTCCATGACCCCAGTCATCACAATGCTCCATAGCCCTTGTCATCACAAGGCTCCATTAGCCCTGTCATCACAATGTTCCATGACTCTGGTCATCAAAATGCCTCATGATCCATTTAATCACAATGCTCCATGACTCCTTTCATCACATCCTCCATGATACTTGTCATTACACTGCCCCATGACCTTTTTCAGAACAATGCTCCATGATACCAGTCATCACAATGCTCCATGACCATTGTCGTCACAATGCTCCATGCCCCTTTCAACACAATGCTCCATGACAACTGTCATCACAATGCTCCATGGCCTTTGTCATCACAATTATACATGGCCCTTGTGATCACAGTGCTCCATGACCCCTTTCATCACAATGCTCCATAACCACTGTCATCACAATGCCCCATGACCCCTGTCATCACAATGCTCCATGGCCCCTGTCATTACAATGCTCCATGACCACTGTCATCACAATGTTCCATGATCGCTGTAATCACAATGACCCATGACACCTTTCCTCAGAAGGCTCCAGTACGCCTGTCATCACAATGCTCCAATGACCGTCTCATCACAATGCTCCATGATCCCTGTCAGCACAACGTTCCATGACAATTGTCATCCCAATGCTCCATGACACCTGTCATCACAATGTTCCTGCCCATGTCATCAAAATGCTCCATGTCCCCTGTAATCACAATGTTCCATTACACCTGTCTTCACAATGTTCCCTGCCCATGTCATCACAATGCTCCATTACCAATGTAATCAAAATGTTCGCCTGCCCTTGTCATCAAAATGCTCCATGGCCCCTTTAATCACAATGCTCCATGAACCCTGTCATCACAATGTTCCATGACAGTTGTCATCACAATGCTCCATGACCCTGTAATCACAATGTTCCATTACACCTGTCTTCAGAATGTTCCCTGCCCATGTCATCACAATGCTCCATTACCAATGTAATCAAAATGTTCGCCTGCCCTTGTCATCAAAATGCTCCATGGCCCCTTTAATCACAATGCTCCATGAACCCTGTCATCACAATGTTCCATGACATTTGTCATCACAATGCTCCATGACCCTGTAATCACAATGCTCCATGCCCTTGTCATCACAATGCTCCAGAACTCTTGTCATCATAATGATGAATGCTCGTGTCATCACAAAGCTCCATGATACTTGTCATCACAATGTTCCATGGCCTTGTCATTACAATACTCCATGGCCCCTGACATCACAGTGCTCCATGATACCTTTTATCACAATTCTAGATGACCACTGTCATCACAATGCCCCAAGACACATGTCATCACAATTCGCCATGGCCCTTGCCATCACAATGCTCCATGACCCGTGTCATCACAATGGTCCAGGACACTTGTCATCACAATGATCCATGACCACTTACATCACAATGCTCCTTGACTCCTGTCATCACAATGCTCCATAGCCTATGCATTCGCAATGCTACATGGTGCCTGTAATCACATTGCTCCATGATCCATTTCATCACAATGCTCTATGACCACTGTCATTACAATGCCACATTATACCTGTCATCACAATGCTCCATGGCCCCTGTCAGCAAAATGTTCCATGACAGATGTCATCACTATCCTCCATGGTCCCTGTAATCACAATGCTCCATTCCCTTGTCAACACAATGCTCCAGAACTCTTGTCATCATAATGCTCCATGCCCGTCTCATCACAATTCTCCATGACACTTTTCAGTAAAATGCTCCATGGCCTTTATCATCACAATGCTCCATGGACCCTGTTATCACAGTGATCCATGGTACCTGTCATCACAATGCTAGATAACCTCTGTCATCACAATGCCCGATGACACCTGTCATCAGAATTGGCCATGGCCCTTGTCATCACAATGCTCCATGCCCTTGTCACCACAATGCTCCAGAACTCTTGGCATCATAATGCTCCATGCCCGTCTCATCACAATGCTCCATGACACTTGTCATCAAAATGCTCCATGGCCTTTGTCATCACAATGCTCCATGGCCCCTGTTATCACAGTGCTCCATGTTACCTTTCATCACAATTCTAGATGACCACTGTCATCACAATGCCCCAGGACACCTGTCATCAAAATTCGCCATGGCCCTTGTCATCACAATGCTCCATGATCCATGTCATCACAATGTTCCTGGACACTTATCATCACAATGAACTATGACCACATTCATCACAATGCTCCATGACCCCTGTCATCACACTGCTCCATGGCCTATGCATTCAAAATGCTCCATGGCCCCTGTGATCACATTGCTCCATGATCCCTTTCATCACAATGTTCTATGACCACTCTCATCACAATACCCCATGACGCCTATCATCATAATGCTCCAAGGCCCCTCTCATCACAATGCTCCATGAACCCTGTCATCACAATGTTCCATGACACTTGTCATCACCGTGCTCCATGAACCCCTGTCATCACAATATTCACTGCCCATGTAATCACAATGTTCCTGGTCCCCTGTAATCACAGTGCTCCATACCCTTTTCATCACAATGCTCCAGAACTCTTGTCATCATAATGCTCCATGCCCGTGTCATCACAATGCTTGAAGAACCTTGTCATCATAATGCTCCATGAACGGTGTCATCACAATGATCCATGATCCCTGTCATCTCAATGCTCCATGATCTTTGTATTCACAATGCTCCATGGTCCCTATAATTGCGGTGATCCATGACCCCTGTCATCACAATGCTCCCTGGTATATTTCATCACAATTCTAGATGACCACTGTCCTCACAGTGCTCCACGGCCCCTGTCGTCAGAGTCCTCCATGATACCTTTCATTACAATTCTACATGACCACTGTCATCACAATGCCCCATGACACCTGTCATCACAATTCGCCATGGCACTTGTCATCACAATGCTCCATGAACCATGTCATCACAATGTTCATGGACACTTGTCATCACAATGCTCCATGACAACTTACATCACAATGCTCCTTGACCCCTGTCATTTCATTGCTCCATGGCCTATGCATTCACAATGCTCCATGGCTCCTGTAATCACATTGCTCCATGATCCCTTTCATCACAATGTTCCAAGACCGCTGTCATCACAATGCCCCATGACGCCTATCATCATAATGCTCCAAGGCCCCTCTCATCACAATGCTCCATCATCCCTGTCATCACAATGTTCCATGACACTAGCCCTCACAGTGCTCCATGACCCCAGTCATCACAATGCTCCATAGCCCTTGTCATCACAAGGCTCCATTAGCCCTGTCATCACAATGTTCCATGACTCTGGTCATCAAAATGCCTCATGATCCATTTAATCACAATGCTCCATGACTCCTTTCATCACATCCTCCATGATACTTGTCATTACACAGCCCCATGACCTTTTTCAGAACAATGCTCCATGATACCAGTCATCACAATGCTCCATGACCATTGTCGTCACAATGCTCCATGCCCCTTTCAACACAATGCTCCATGACAACTGTCATCACAATGCTCCATGGCCTTTGTCATCACAATTATACATGGCCCTTGTGATCACAGTGCTCCATGACCCCTTTCATCACAATGCTCCATAACCACTGTCATCACAATGCCCCATGACCCCTGTCATCACAATGCTCCATGGCCCCTGTCATTACAATGCTCCATGACCACTGTCATCACAATGTTCCATGATCGCTGTAATCACAATGACCCATGACACCTTTCCTCAGAAGGCTCCAGTACGCCTGTCATCACAATGCTCCAATGACCGTCTCATCACAATGCTGCATGATCCCTGTCAGCACAACGTTCCATGACAATTGTCATCACAATGCTCCATGACACCTGTCATCACAATGTTGCCTGCCCATGTCATCAAAATGCTCCATGTCCCCTGTAATCACAATGTTCCGTTACACCTGTCTTCACAATGTTCCCTGCCCATGTCATCACAATGCTCCATTACCAATGTAATCAAAATGTTCGCCTGCCCTTGTCATCAAAATGCTCCATGGCCCCTTTAATCACAATGCTCCATGAACCCTGTCATCACAATGTTCCATGACATTTGTCATCACAATGCTCCATGACCCTGTAATCACAATGCTCCATGCCCTTGTCATCACAATGCTCCAGAACTCTTGTCATCATAATGATGAATGCTCGTGTCATCACAAAGCTCCATGATACTTGTCATCACAATGTTCCATGGCCTTGTCATTACAATACTCCATGGCCCCTGACATCACAGTGCTCCATGATACCTTTTATCACAATTCTAGATGACCACTGTCATCACAATGCCCCAAGACACATGTCATCACAATTCGCCATGGCCCTTGCCATCACAATGCTCCATGACCCGTGTCATCACAATGGTCCAGGACACTTGTCATCACAATGATCCATGACCACTTACATCACAATGCTCCTTGACTCCTGTCATCACAATGCTCCATAGCCTATGCATTCGCAATGCTACATGGTGCCTGTAATCACATTGCTCCATGATCCATTTCATCACAATGCTCTATGACCACTGTCATTACAATGCCACATTATACCTGTCATCACAATGCTCCATGGCCCCTGTCAGCAAAATGTTCCATGACAGATGTCATCACTATCCTCCATGGTCCCTGTAATCACAATGCTCCATTCCCTTGTCAACACAATGCTCCAGAACTCTTGTCATCATAATGCTCCATGCCCGTCTCATCACAATTCTCCATGACACTTTTCATTAAAATGCTCCATGGCCTTTATCATCACAATGCTCCATGGCCCCTGTTATCACAGTGATCCATGGTACCTGTCATCACAATGCTAGATAACCTCTGTCATCACAATGCCCGATGACACCTGTCATCAGAATTGGCCATGGCCCTTGTCATCACAATGCTCCATGCCCTTGTCACCACAATGCTCCAGAACTCTTGGCATCATAATGCTCCATGCCCGTCTCATCACAATGCTCCATGACACTTGTCATCAAAATGCTCCATGGCCTTTGTCATCACAATGCTCCATGGCCCCTGTTATCACAGTGCTCCATGTTACCTTTCATCACAATTCTAGATGACCACTGTCATCACAATGCCCCAGGACACCTGTCATCAAAATTCGCCATGGCCCTTGTCATCACAATGCTCCATGATCCATGTCATCACAATGTTCCTGGACACTTATCATCACAATGAACTATGACCACATTCATCACAATGCTCCATGACCCCTGTCATCACACTGCTCCATGGCCTATGCATTCAAAATGCTCCATGGCCCCTGTGATCACATTGCTCCATGATCCCTTTCATCACAATGTTCTATGACCACTCTCATCACAATACCCCATGACGCCTATCATCATAATGCTCCAAGGCCCCTCTCATCACAATGCTCCATGAACCCTGTCATCACAATGTTCCATGACACTTGTCATCACCGTGCTCCATGAACCCCTGTCATCACAATATTCACTGCCCATGTAATCACAATGTTCCTGGTCCCCTGTAATCACAGTGCTCCATACCCTTTTCATCACAATGCTCCAGAACTCTTGTCATCATAATGCTCCATGCCCGTGTCATCACAATGCTTGAAGAACCTTGTCATCATAATGCTCCATGAACGGTGTCATCACAATGATCCATGATCCCTGTCATCTCAATGCTCCATGATCTTTGTATTCACAATGCTCCATGGTCCCTATAATTGCGGTGATCCATGACCCCTGTCATCACAATGCTCCCTGGTATATTTCATCACAATTCTAGATGACCACTGTCATCACAGTGCTCCACGGCCCCTGTTGTCAGACTCCTCCATGATACCATTCATTACAATTCTACATGACCACTGTCATCACAATGCCCCATGACATCTGTCATCACAATTCGCCATGGCACTTGTCATCACAATGCTCCATGAACCATGTCATCACAATGTTCATGGACACTTGTCATCACAATGCTCCATGACAACTTACATCACAATGCTCCTTGACCCCTGTCATTTCATTGCTCCATGGCCTATGCATTCACAATGCTCCATGGCTCCTGTAATCACATTGCTCCATGATCCCTTTCATCACAATGCTCCAAGACCGCTGTCATCACAATGCCCCATGATGCCTATCATCATAATGCTCCAAGGCCCCCACTCATCACAATGCTCCATGATCCCTGTCATCACAATGTTCCATGACACTAGTCATCACAGTGCTCCATGACCCCTGTCATCACAATATTCACTGCCCATGTAAACACAATGCTCCTGGTCCCCTGTAATCACAATGCTCCATACCCTTGTCATCACAATGCTCCAGAACTCTTGTCATCATAATGCTCCACGCCCGTGTCATCACAGTGCTCCATGACCATTTTCATCACAATGCTCCTTGACCCCTGTCATCACCATGCTCTATGAACACTGTCATCACAATGCCACATGACACCTGTCATCACAATGCTCTATAGCCCCTGTCAGCACAATGTTCCATGACAGGTATCATCACAATGATCCATGACTGCTGTCATCACAATGTTCCCTGCCCTTGTCATCTCTATGCTCCCTGGCCCCTGTCCTCACAATGCTCCATGCTCATATCATCACAATGCTCCATTACCCATGTCATCGTAGTGATCCATGACCCCTTTCATCACAATGCTCCATGACCCCAGTCATCACAATGCTCCATAGCGCTTGTCATCACAATGCTCCATTATCCCTGTCATCACAATGTTCCATAACTCTGGTCATCAAAATGCCTCATGATCCATTTAATCACAATGCTCCATGACTCCTTTCATCACATCCTCCATGATACTTGTCATTACACTGCCCCATGACCTTTTTCACAACAATGCTCCATGATACCAGTCATCACAATGCTCCATGACCATTGTCGTCACAATGCTCCATGCCCCTTTCAACACAATGCTCCATGACAACTGTCATCACAATGCTCCATGGCCTTTGTCATCACAATTTTACATGGCCCCTGTGATCACAGTGCTCCATGGCCCCTTTCATCACAATGCTCCATGACAACTGTCATCACAATGCCCCATGACCCCTGTCATTACAATGCTCCATGGCCCCTGTCATTACAATGCTCCATGACCACTGTCATCACAATGTTCCATGATCGCTGTAATCACAATGACCCATGACACATTTCCTCAGAAGGCTCCAGTACGCCTGTCATCACAATGCTCCAATGACCGTCTCATCACAATGCTGCATGATCCCTGTCAGCACAACGTTCCATGACAATTGTCATCACAATGCTCCATGACACCTGACATCACAGTGTTCCCTGCCCATGTCATCACAATGCTCCATGTCCCCTATAATCAGAATGCTCCATGACTTTTTCCTCATGATGCTCCAGAATTCTTGTCATCACAATGTTCCATGACACTTGTCATCACAATGCTCCATGGCCTTTGTCATCACAACGTTCCGTGGCCCCTCTCATCACAAATCTCCATACCCTTGTCATCAAAATGCTCCAGAACTCTTGTCATCATAATGCTCCATGCCAATGTCATCAAAATGCCCCATGACACTTGTCATCACAATGCTCCATGGCCTTTGTCATCACATTGTTCCATGGCCCTTGTCATCACAGTGCTCCATGATACCTTTCATCACAATTCTAGATGACCACTGTCATCACAATGCCCCATGACAGATGTCATCACAATTCGCCATGGTCCTTGTCATCACAATGCTCCATGATCCCTGGAATCACAATGATCCCTGCCAATGTCATCACAATGCTCCATGTCTCCTGTAATCACAATGCTCCATGCCCTTGTCATCACAATGCTCCAGGTCTGTTGTCATCACCATGCTTCATGCCCGTGTCATCACAATGCTCCATGAATCTTGTCTTCACAATGCTCCATGGCCCATATCATCCCAATGCACCATGACCCCTGTCATCACAATTCTCCAAGGCCCCTCTCATCACAATGCTCCACGACATTTGTCATCACATTGCTCCATAACACCTGTCATCACAGTGTTCCCTGCCCATGTCATCACAATGCTCCATGTCCCCTATAATCACAATGCTCCATGCCTTTTTCCTCACGATGTTCCAGAATTCTTGTCATCACCATGTTCCATGACCGTGGCATCACAATGCTCCATGGCCTTTGTCATCACAATGTTCCATGGCCCCTCTCATCACAAAGCTCCATGCCCTTGTCTTCAAAATGCTCCAGAACACTTGTCATCATAATGCTCCATGCCACTGTCATCAAAATGCCCCATGACACTTGTCATCACAATGCTCCATGGCCTTTGTCATCACAATGTTCCATGGCCCCTGTCATCACAGTGCTCCATGATACCTTTCATCACAATTCTAGATGACCACTGTCATCACAATGCCCCATGACAGATGTCATCACATTTCGCCATGGTCCTTGTCATCACAGTGCTCCATGAACCGTGTCATCACAAGGTTCCAGAACACTTGTCATCACAATGATCCATGATCCCTTTCATCATAATGCTCCATGAACACTGTCATCTCAATGCTCCATAGCCTTTGTATTCACAATGCTCCATGGCCCCTGTAATCACAGTGCTCCATGACCCCTTTCATCACAATGCTCCAAGACCGCTGTCATCACAATGCCCCATGACGCCTGCCATCACAAATCTCCAAGGCCTCTCTTACCAAAAAGCTCCATGACCCCTGTCATCACAAAGTTCTCTGCCCATATCATCACAATGCTCCTTGTCACCTTTAATCACAATGCTCCATGCCCTTTCATCACAATGCTCCAGAATTCTTGTCATCGCAATGTTCCTTGACCATGTCATCACAATGCTCCATGACCCTTGTCATCACAAAGCTCCATGACCCCTGTCATCACAATGATCCATGACTCCTTTCCTCACAGTGCTCCAGTACCCATTTCATCACCATGCTCCATGCCGTTGTCAGCACAGTGCTCCTTGGACACTGTCATCAAAATGCTCTATCCCCTTTTCATCACAATGCTCCAGATAGCCTATCATTACAATGCTCCATGCCCGTGTCATCACAATGCTCCATGCTGTTGTCATCACAATGCTCCATGGCCCCTGTAATCACAATGCTCCATGCCCTTGTCATCACAATGCTCCAGAACACTTGTCATCATAATACTCCATTCCCGTGTCATCCCATTGCTCAATGACACTTGTCATCAAAATGTTCCTTGGCCTTTGTCATCACAGTGCTCCATGATACCTTTAATCAAAATTCTACATGACCACTGTCATCACAATGCAAGATGACCAATGTCATCACAATGCCCCATGACACGTGTCGTCACAATTCGCCTTGGCCCATGTCATCTCAAGGCTGTATGAACCGTGTCATCACTAGGTTCCAGGACACTTGTCATCACAGTGATCCATGACCACTTTCATCACAATGCTCCATGAACTCTGTTATCTCAATGCTCCATGGCCTTTGTATTCACAATGCTCCATTGTCCCGATTATCGTGTTGCTCCATGAACACTTTCATCACAATGCTCCTTGACCACTGTCACCATAATGCCCCATGAGGTCTCTCATCACTGTGCTCCAAGGCCACTCTCATCAAAATGCTCCATGATCTGTGTCAGCACAATATTGCATGACACTTGTCATCACAATGCTCCATGACCACTGTCATCACAATGCTCCCTGGTATATTTCATCACAATTCTAGATGACTACTGTCATCACAGTGCTCCACGGCCCCCGTCGTCAGAGTCCTCCATGATACCTTTCATTACAATTCTACATGACCACTGTCATCACAATGCCCCATGACACCTGTCATCACAATTCGCCATGGCACTTGTCATCACAATGCTCCATGAACCATGTCATCACAATGTTCATGGACACTTGTCATCACAATGCTCCATGACAACTTACATCACAATGCTCCTTGACCCCTGTCATTTCATTGCTCCATGGCCTATGCATTCACAATGCTCCATGGCCCTGTAATCACATTGCTCCATGATCCCTTTCATCAAAATGCTCCAAGACCGCTGTCATCACAATGCCCCATGACGTCTATCATCATAATGCTCCAAGGCCCCTCTCATCACAATGCTCCATGATCCCTGTCATCACAATGTTCCATGACACTAGTCATCACAGTGCTCCATGACCCCTGTCATCACAATATTCACTGCCCATGTAATCACAATGCTCCTGGTCCCCTGTAATCACAATGCTCCATACCCTTGTCATCACAATGCTCCAGAACTCTTGTCATCATAATGCTCCATGCCCGTGTCATCACCGTGCTCCATGACCAATTTCATCACAATGCTCCTTGACCCCTGTCATCACAATGCTCCATGGCCTATGTATTCACAATGCTCCATGTCTCCTGTAATCACAATGCTCCATGCCCGTGTCATCAGAATGCTCCAGGTCTGTTGTCATCACCATGCTTCATGCCTGTGTCATCACAATGCTCCATGAATCTTCTCTTCACAATGCTCCATGGCCCATATCATCACAATGCTCCATGAACCCTGTCATCACAATTCTCCAAGGCCCCTCTCATCACAATGCTCCACAACACTTGTCATCACATTGCTCCATAACACCTGTCATCACAGTGTTCCCTGCCCATGTCATCACAATGCTCCATGTCCCCTATAATCACAATGCTCCATGCCTTTTTCCTCACGATGCTCCAGAATTCTGGTCATCACAATGTTCCATGACCGTGGCATCAGAATGCTCCATGGCCCTTGTCATCACAATGCTCCAGAATTCTTGTCATCACAATGTTCCATGACCGTGTCATCACAATGCTACTTGACCCTGGTCATCACTGTTCTCCATGACCTTTGCCATCACAATGTTCTATGTCGCTTTTCTTCACAATTCTCAATGACCACTTTAATCACTATGCTCGCTGACCATTTTCATCACATTTCTCTATTGTCATTACAATTCCCCATGGCCCCTTTCTTCACAATGGTCCATGATGCCTGTCATTACAAAGCTCCATGACTTTTTTTATCACAATGCTCCAGGACCAGTTTCATCACAATACTCCATCCCCCTTGTCATCACAGTGCACAATGAAACCTTTCATTACAATGCTCTGTGACACTTGTCATCACATTGCTCCATAACACCTGACATCACAGTGTTCCCTGCCCATGTCATCACAATGCTCCATGTCCCCTATAATCAGAATGCTCCATGACTTTTTCCTCACGATGCTCCAGAATTCTTGTCATCACAATATTCCATGACACTTGTCATCACAGTGCTCCATGAACCCCTGTCATCACAATATTCACTGCCAATGTAATCACAATGCTCCTGATCCCCTGTAATCACAGTGCTCCATACAATTTTCATCACAATGCTCCAGAACTCTTCTCATCACAATGCTCCATAGCCCTTGTCATCACAATGCTCCATTAGCCTTGTCATCACAATTTTCCATGACTCTTGTCATCAAAATGCCTCATGATCCATTTAATCACAATGCTCCATGACTCCTTTCATCACATCCTCCATGATACTTGTCATTACACTGCCCCATGACCTTTTTCAGAACAATGCTCCATGATACCAGTCATCACAATGCTCCATGACCATTGTCGTCACAATGCTCCATGCCCCTTTCAACACAATGCTCCATGACAACTGTCATCACAATGCTCCATGGCCTTTGTCATCACAATTATACATGGCCCCTGTGATCACAGTGCCCCATGACCCCTGTCATCACAATGCTCCATGGCCCCTGTCATTACAATGCTCCATGACCACTGTCATCACAATGTTCCATGATCGCTGTAATCACAATGACCCATGACACCTTTCCTCAGAAGGCTCCAGTACGCCTGTCATCACAATGCTCCAATGAACGTCTCATCACAATGCTCCATGATCCCTGTCAGCACAACGTTCCATGACAATTGTCATCCCAATGCTCCATGACACCTGTCATCACAATGTTCCTGCCCATGTCATCAAAATGCTCCATGTCCCCTGTAATCACAATGTTCCATTACACCTGTCTTCACAATGTTCCCTGCCCATGTCATCACAATGCTCCATTACCAATGTAATCAAAATGTTCGCCTGCCCTTGTCATCAAAATGCTCCATGGCCCCTTTAATCACAATACTCCATGAACCCTGTCATCACAATGTTCCATGACAGTTGTCATCACAATGCTCCATGACCCTGTAATCACAATGCTCCATGCCCTTGTCATCACAATGCTCCAGAACTCTTGTCATCATAATGATGAATGCTCGTGTCATCACAAAGCTCCATGATACTTGTCATCACAATGTTCCATGGCCTTGTCATTACAATACTCCATGGCCCCTGTCATCACAGTGCTCCATGATACCTTTTATCACAATTCTAGATGACCAGTGTCATCACAATGCCCCAAGACACATGTCATCACAATTCGCCATGGCCCTTGCCATCACAATGCTCCATGACCCGTGTCATCACTGTGGTCCAGGACACTTGTCATCACAATGATCCATGAGCACTTACATCACAATGCTCCTTGACTCCTGTCATCACAATGCTCCATAGCCTATGCATTCGCAATGCTACATGGTCCCTGTAATCACATTGCTCCATGATCCATTTCATCACAATGCTCTATGACCACTGTCATTACAATGCCACATTATACCTGTCATCACAATGCTCCATGGCCCCTGTCAGCACAATGTTCCATGACAGATGTCATCACTCTCCTCCACGGTCCCTGTAATCACAATGCTCCATTCCCTTGTCAACGCAATGCTCCAGAACTCTTGTCATCATAATGCTCCATGCCCGTCTCATCACAATTCTCCATGACACTTTTCATTAAAATGCTCCATGGCCTTTATCATCACAATGCTCCATGGCCCCTGTTATCACAGTGATCCATGGTACCTGTCATCACAATGCTAGATAACCTCTGTCATCACAATGCCCGATGACACCTGTCATCAGAATTGGCCATGGCCCTTGTCATCACAATGCTCCATGCCCTTGTCACCACAATGCTCCAGAACTCTTGGCATCATAATGCTCCATGCCCGTCTCATCACAATGCTCCATGACACTTGTCATCAAAATGCTCCATGGCCTTTGTCATCACAATGCTCCATGGCCCCTGTTATCACAGTGCTCCATGTTACCTTTCATCACAATTCTAGAAGACCACTGTCATCACAATGCCCCAGGACATCTGCCATCAAAATTCGCCATGGCACTTGTCATCACAATGCTCCATGAACCATGTCATCACAATGTTCATGGACACTTGTCATCACAATGCTCCATGACAACTTACATCACAATGCTCCTTGACCCCTGTCATTCCATTGCTCCATGGCCTATGCATTCACAATGCTCCATGGCTCCTGTAATCACATTGCTCCATGATCCCTTTCATCACAATGTTCCAAGACCGCTGTCATCACAATGCCCCATGACGCCTATCATCATAATGCTCCAAGGCCCCTCTCATCACAATGCTCCATGATCCCTGTCATCACAATGTTCCATGACACTAGTCATCACAGTGCTCCATGACCCCAGTCATCACAATGCTCCATAGCCCTTGTCATCACAAGGCTCCATTAGCCCTGTCATCACAATGTTCCATGACTCTGGTCATCAAAATGCCTCATGATCCATTTAATCACAATGCTCCATGACTCCTTTCATCACATCCTCCATGATACTTGTCATTACACTGCCCCATGACCTTTTTCAGAACAATGCTCCATGATACCAGTCATCACAATGCTCCATGACCATTGTCGTCACAATGCTCCATGCCCCTTTCAACACAATGCTCCATGACAACTGTCATCACAATGCTCCATGGCCTTTGTCATCACAATTATACATGGCCCTTGTGATCACAGTGCTCCATGACCCCTTTCATCACAATGCTCCATAACCACTGTCATCACAATGCCCCATGACCCCTGTCATCACAATGCTCCATGGCCCCTGTCATTACAATGCTCCATGACCACTGTCATCACAATGTTCCATGATCGCTGTAATCACAATGACCCATGACACCTTTCCTCAGAAGGCTCCAGTACGCCTGTCATCACAATGCTCCAATGACCGTCTCATCACAATGCTCCATGATCCCTGTCAGCACAACGTTCCATGACAATTGTCATCACAATGCTCCATGACACCTGTCATCACAATGTTCCTGCCCATGTCATCAAAATGCTCCATGTCCCCTGTAATCACAATGTTCCATTACACCTGTCTTCACAATGTTCCCTGCCCATGTCATCACAATGCTCCATTACCAATGTAATCAAAATGTTCGCCTGCCCTTGTCATCAAAATGCTCCATGGCCCCTTTAATCACAATACTCCATGAACCCTGTCATCACAATGTTCCATGACAGTTGTCATCACAATGCTCCATGACCCTGTAATCACAATGCTCCATGCCCTTGTCATCACAATGCTCCAGAACTCTTGTCATCATAATGATGAATGCTCGTGTCATCACAAAGCTCCATGATACTTGTCATCACAATGTTCCATGGCCTTGTCATTACAATACTCCATGGCCCCTGTCATCACAGTGCTCCATGATACCTTTTATCACAATTCTAGATGACCACTGTCATCACAATGCCCCAAGACACATGTCATCACAATTCGCCATGGCCCTTGCCATCACAATGCTCCATGACCCGTGTCATCACTGTGGTCCAGGACACTTGTCATCACAATGATCCATGAGCACTTACATCACAATGCTCCTTGACTCCTGTCATCACAATGCTCCATAGCCTATGCATTCGCAATGCTACATGGTCCCTGTAATCACATTGCTCCATGATCCATTTCATCACAATGCTCTATGACCACTGTCATTACAATGCCACATTATACCTGTCATCACAATGCTCCATGGCCCCTGTCAGCACAATGTTCCATGACAGATGTCATCACTCTCCTCCACGGTCCCTGTAATCACAATGCTCCATTCCCTTGTCAACGCAATGCTCCAGAACTCTTGTCATCATAATGCTCCATGCCCGTCTCATCACAATTCTCCATGACACTTTTCATTAAAATGCTCCATGGCCTTTATCATCACAATGCTCCATGGCCCCTGTTATCACAGTGATCCATGGTACCTGTCATCACAATGCTAGATAACCTCTGTCATCACAATGCCCGATGACACCTGTCATCAGAATTGGCCATGGCCCTTGTCATCACAATGCTCCATGCCCTTGTCACCACAATGCTCCAGAACTCTTGGCATCATAATGCTCCATGCCCGTCTCATCACAATGCTCCATGACACTTGTCATCAAAATGCTCCATGGCCTTTGTCATCACAATGCTCCATGGCCCCTGTTATCACAGTGCTCCATGTTACCTTTCATCACAATTCTAGATGACCACTGTCATCACAATGCCCCAGGACATCTGCCATCAAAATTCGCCATGGCACTTGTCATCACAATGCTCCATGAACCATGTCATCACAATGTTCATGGACACTTGTCATCACAATGCTCCATGACAACTTACATCACAATGCTCCTTGACCCCTGTCATTCCATTGCTCCATGGCCTATGCATTCACAATGCTCCATGGCTCCTGTAATCACATTGCTCCATGATCCCTTTCATCACAATGTTCCAAGACCGCTGTCATCACAATGCCCCATGACGCCTATCATCATAATGCTCCAAGGCCCCTCTCATCACAATGCTCCATGATCCCTGTCATCACAATGTTCCATGACACTAGTCATCACAGTGCTCCATGACCCCAGTCATCACAATGCTCCATAGCCCTTGTCATCACAAGGCTCCATTAGCCCTGTCATCACAATGTTCCATGACTCTGGTCATCAAAATGCCTCATGATCCATTTAATCACAATGCTCCATGACTCCTTTCATCACATCCTCCATGATACTTGTCATTCCACTGCCCCATGACCTTTTTCACAACAATGCTCCATGATACCAGTCATCACAATGCTCCATGACCATTGTCGTCACAATGCTCCATGCCCCTTTCAACACAATGCTCCATGACAACTGTCATCACAATGCTCCATGGCCTTTGTCATCACAATTATACATGGCCCCTGTGATTACAGTGCTCCATGACCCCTTTCATCACAATGCTCCATGACCACTGTCATCACAATGCCCCATGACCCCTGTCATCACAATGCTCCATGGCCCCTGTCATTACAATGCTCCATGACCACTGTCATCACAATGTTCCATGATCGCTGTAATCACAATGACCCATGACACCTTTCCTCAGAAGGCTCCAGTACGCCTGTCATCACAATGCTCCAATGACCGTCTCATCACAATGCTGCATGATCCCTGTCAGCACAACGTTCCATGACAATTGTCATCCCAATGCTCCATGACACCTGTCATCACAATGTTGCCTGCCCATGTCATCAAAATGCTCCATGTCCCCTGTAATCACAATGTTCCGTTACACCTGTCTTCACAATGTTCCCTGCCCATGTCATCACAATGCTCCATTACCAATGTAATCAAAATGTTCGCCTGCCCTTGTCATCAAAATGCTCCATGGCCCCTTTAATCACAATGCTCCATGAACCCTGTCATCACAATGTTCCATGACAGTTGTCATCACAATGCTCCATGACCCTCTAATCACAATGCTCCATGCCCTTGTCATCACAATGCTCCAGAACTCTTGTCATCATAATGATGAATGCTCGTGTCATCACAAAGCTCCATGATACTTGTCATCACAATGTTCCATGGCCTTGTCATTACAATACTCCATGGCCCCTGTCTTCACAGTGCTCCATGATACCTTTTATCACAATTCTAGATGACCACTGTCATCACAATGGTCCAGGACACTTGTTATCACAATGATCCATGACCACTTACATCACAATGCTCCTTGACTCCTGTCATCACAATGCTCCATAGCCTATGCATTCGCAATGCTACATGGTCCCTGTAATCACATTGCTCCATGATCCATTTCATCACAATGCTCTATGACCACTGTCATTACAATGCCACATTATACCTGTCATCACAATGCTCCATGGCCCCTGTCAGCACAATGTTCCATTACAGATGTCAGCACTATCCTCCATGGTCCCTGTAATCACAATGCTCCATTCCCTTGTCAACGCAATGCTCCAGAACTCTTGTCATCATAATGCTCCATGCCCGTCTCATCACAATTCTCCATGACACTTTTCGTTAAAATGCTCCATGGCCTTTATCATCACAATGCTCCATGGCCCCTGTTATCACAGTGATCCATGGTACCTTTCATCACAATGCTAGATAACCTCTGTCATCACAATGCCCGATGACACCTGTCATCAGAATTGGCCATCGCCCTTGTCATCGCAATGCTCCATGCCCTTCTCACCACAATGCTCCAGAAATCTTGGCATCATAATGCTCCATGCTCGTCTCATCACAATGCTCCATGACACTTGTCATCAAAATCCTCCATGGCCTTTGTCATCACAATGCTCCATGGCCCCTGTTATCACAGTGCTCCATGTTACCTTTCATCACAATTCTAGATGACCACTGTCATCACAATGCCCCATGACACCTGTCATCACAACTCGCCATGGCCCTTGTCATCACAATGCTCCATGATCCATGTCATCACAATGTTCCTGGACACTTATCATCACAATGAACTATGACCACATTCATCACATTGCTCCATGATACCTTTCATCACAATGTTCTATGACCACTCTCATCACAATACCCCATGACGCCTATCATCATAATGCTCCAAGGCCCCTCTCATCACAATGCTCCATGAACCCTGTCATCACAATGTTCCATGACACTTGTCATCACCGTGCTCCATGAACCCCTGTCATCACAATATTCACTGCCCATGTAATCACAATGTTCCTGGTCCCCTGTAATCACAGTGCTCCATACCCTTTTCATCACAATGCTCCAGAACACTTGTCATCATAATGCTCCATGCCCGTGTCATCACAATGCTTGAAGAACCTTGTCATCATAATGCTCCATGAACGGTGTCATCACAATGATCCATGATCCCTGTCATCTCAATGCTCCATGATCTTTGTATTCACAATGCTCCATGGTCCCTATAATTGCGGTGATCCATGACCCCTGTCATCACAATGCTCCCTGGTATATTTCATCACAATTCTACATGACCACTGTCCTCACAGTGCTCCACGGCCCCTGTCGTCAGAGTCCTCCATGATACCTTTCATTACAATTCTACATGACCACTGTCATCACAATGCCCCATGACACCTGTCATCACAATTCGCCATGGCACTTGTCATCACAATGCTCCATGAACCATGTCATCACAATGTTCATGGACACTTGTCATCACAATGCTCCATGACAACTTACATCACAATGCTCCTTGACCCCTGTCATTCCATTGCTCCATGGCCTATGCATTCACAATGCTCCATGGCTCCTGTAATCACATTGCTCCATGATCCCTTTCATCACAATGTTCCAAGACCGCTGTCATCACAATGCCCCATGACGCCTATCATCATAATGCTCCAAGGCCCCTCTCATCACAATGCTCCATCATCCCTGTCATCACAATGTTCCATGACACTAGCCCTCACAGTGCTCCATGACCCCAGTCATCACAATGCTCCATAGCCCTTGTCATCACAAGGCTCCATTAGCCCTGTCATCACAATGTTCCATGACTCTGGTCATCAAAATGCCTCATGATCCATTTAATCACAATGCTCCATGACTCCTTTCATCACATCCTCCATGATACTTGTCATTCCACAGCCCCATGACCTTTTTCAGAACAATGCTCCATGATACCAGTCATCACAATGCTCCATGACCATTGTCGTCACAATGCTCCATGCCCCTTTCAACACAATGCTCCATGACAACTGTCATCACAATGCTCCATGGCCTTTGTCATCACAATTATACATGGCCCCTGTGATCACAGTGCTCCATGACCCCTGTCATCACAATGCTCCATGGCCCCTGTCATTACAATGCTCCATGACCACTGTCATCACAATGTTCCATGATCGCTGTAATCACAATGACCCATGACACCTTTCCTCAGAAGGCTCCAGTACGCCTGTCATCACAATGCTCCAATGACCGTCTCATCACAATGCTCCATGATCCCTGTCAGCACAACGTTCCATGACAATTGTCATCCCAATGCTCCATGACACCTGTCATCACAATGTTCCTGCCCATGTCATCAAAATGCTCCATGTCCCCTGTAATCACAATGTTCCATTACACCTGTCTTCACAATGTTCCCTGCCCATGTCATCACAATGCTCCATTACCAATGTAATCAAAATGTTCGCCTGCCCTTGTCATCAAAATGCTCCATGGCCCCTTTAATCACAATACTCCATGAACCCTGTCATCACAATGTTCCATGACAGTTGTCATCACAATGCTCCATGACCCTGTAATCACAATGCTCCATGCCCTTGTCATCACAATGCTCCAGAACTCTTGTCATCATAATGATGAATGCTCGTGTCATCACAAAGCTCCATGATACTTGTCATCACAATGTTCCATGGCCTTGTCATTACAATACTCCATGGCCCCTGTCATCACAGTGCTCCATGATACCTTTTATCACAATTCTAGATGACCACTGTCATCACAATGCCCCAAGACACATGTCATCACAATTCGCCATGGCCCTTGCCATCACAATGCTCCATGACCCGTGTCATCACTGTGGTCCAGGACACTTGTCATCACAATGATCCATGAGCACTTACATCACAATGCTCCTTGACTCCTGTCATCACAATGCTCCATAGCCTATGCATTCGCAATGCTACATGGTCCCTGTAATCACATTGCTCCATGATCCATTTCATCACAATGCTCTATGACCACTGTCATTACAATGCCACATTATACCTGTCATCACAATGCTCCATGGCCCCTGTCAGCACAATGTTCCATGACAGATGTCATCACTCTCCTCCACGGTCCCTGTAATCACAATGCTCCATTCCCTTGTCAACGCAATGCTCCAGAACTCTTGTCATCATAATGCTCCATGCCCGTCTCATCACAATTCTCTAAGACTCTTTTCATTAAAATGCTCCATGGCCTTTATCATCACAATGCTCCATGGCCCCTGTTATCACAGTGATCCATGGTACCTGTCATCACAATGCTAGATAACCTCTGTCATCACAATGCCCGATGACACCTGTCATCAGAATTGGCCATGGCCCTTGTCATCACAATGCTCCATGCCCTTGTCACCACAATGCTCCAGAACTCTTGGCATCATAATGCTCCATGCCCGTCTCATCACAATGCTCCATGACACTTGTCATCAAAATGCTCCATGGCCTTTGTCATCACAATGCTCCATGGCCCCTGTTATCACAGTGCTCCATGTTACCTTTCATCACAATTCTAGATGACCACTGTCATCACAATGCCCCATGACACCTGTCATCACAACTCGCCATGGCCCTTGTCATCACAATGCTCCATGATCCATGTCATCACAATGTTCCTGGACACTTATCATCACAATGAACTATGACCACATTCATCACATTGCTCCATGATACCTTTCATCACAATGTTCTATGACCACTCTCATCACAATACCCCATGACGCCTATCATCATAATGCTCCAAGGCCCCTCTCATCACAATGCTCCATGAACCCTGTCATCACAATGTTCCATGACACTTGTCATCACCGTGCTCCATGAACCCCTGTCATCACAATATTCACTGCCCATGTAATCACAATGTTCCTGGTCCCCTGTAATCACAGTGCTCCATACCCTTTTCATCACAATGCTCCAGAACTCTTGTCATCATAATGCTCCATGCCCATGTCATCACAATGCTTGAAGAACCTTGTCATCATAATGCTCCATGAACGGTGTCATCACAATGATCCATGATCCCTGTCATCTCAATGCTCCATGATCTTTGTATTCACAATGCTCCATGGTCCCTATAATTGCGGTGATCCATGACACCTGTCATCACAATGCTCCCTGGTATATTTCATCACAATTCTAGATGACCACTGTCCTCACAGTGCTCCACGGCCCCTGTCGTCAGAGTCCTCCATGATACCTTTCATTACAATTCTACATGACCACTGTCATCACAATGCCCCATGACACCTGTCATCACAATTCGCCATGGCACTTGTCATCACAATGCTCCATGAACCATGTCATCAAAATGTTCATGGACACTTGTCATCACAATGCTCCATGACAACTTACATCACAATGCTCCTTGACCCCTGTCATTTCATTGCTCCATGGCCTATGCATTCACAATGCTCCATGGCTCCTGTAATCACATTGCTCCATGATCCCTTTCATCACAATGTTCCAAGACCGCTGTCATCACAATGCCCCATGACGCCTATCATCATAATGCTCCAAGGCCCCTCTCATCACAATGCTCCATCATCCCTGTCATCACAATGTTCCATGACACTAGTCATCACAGTGCTCCATGACCCCAGTCATCACAATGCTCCATAGCCCTTGTCATCACAAGGCTCCATTAGCCCTGTCATCACAATGTTCCATGACTCTGGTCATCAAAATGCCTCATGATCCATTTAATCACAATGCTCCATGACTCCTTTCATTACATCCTCCATGATACTTGTCATTCCACAGCCCCATGACCTTTTTCAGAACAATGCTCCATGATACCAGTCATCACAATGCTCCATGACCATTGTCGTCACAAGGCTCCATGCCCCTTTCAACACAATGCTCCATGACAACTGTCATCACAATGCTCCATGGCCTTTGTCATCACAATTATACATGGCCCCTGTGATCACAGTGCTCCATGACCCCTTTCATCACAATGCTCCATAACCACTGTCATCACAATGCCCCATGACCCCTGTCATCACAATGCTCCATGGCCCCTGTCATTACAATGCTCCATGACCACTGTCATCACAATATTCCATGATCGCTGTAATCACAATGACCCATGACACCTTTCCTCAGAAGGCTCCAGTACGCGTGTCATCACAATGCTCCAATGACCGTCTCATCACAATGCTGCATGATCCCTGTCAGCACAACGTTCCATGACAATTGTCATCACAATGCTCCATGACACCTGTCATCACAATGTTGCCTGCCCATGTCATCAAAATGCTCCATGTCCCCTGTAATCACAATGTTCCGTTACACCTGTCTTCACAATGTTCCCTGCCCATGTCATCACAATGCTCCATTACCAATGTAATCAAAATGTTCGCCTGCCCTTGTCATCAAAATGCTCCATGGCCCCTTTAATCACAATGCTCCATGAACCCTGTCATCACAATGTTCCATGACAGTTGTCATCACAATGCTCCATGACCCTGTAATCACAATGTTCCATTACACCTGTCTTCAGAATGTTCCCTGCCCATGTCATCACAATGCTCCATTACCAATGTAATCAAAATGTTCGCCTGCCCTTGTCATCAAAATGCTCCATGGCCCCTTTAATCACAATGCTCCATGAACCCTGTCATCACAATGTTCCATGACAGTTGTCATCACAATGCTCCATGACCCTGTAATCACAATGCTCCATGCCCTTGTCATCACAATGCTCCAGAACTCTTGTCATCATAATGATGAATGCTCGTGTCATCACAAAGCTCCATGATACTTGTCATCACAATGTTCCATGGCCTTGTCATTACAATACTCCATGGCCCCTGACATCACAGTGCTCCATGATACCTTTTATCACAATTCTAGATGACCACTGTCATCACAATGCCCCAAGACACATGTCATCACAATTCGCCATGGCCCTTGCCATCACAATGCTCCATGACCCGTGTCATCACAATGGTCCAGGACACTTGTCATCACAATGATCCATGACCACTTACATCACAATGCTCCTTGACTGCTGTCATCACAATGCTCCATAGCCTATGCATTCGCAATGCTACATGGTGCCTGTAATCACATTGCTCCATGATCCATTTCATCACAATGCTCTATGACCACTGTCATTACAATGCCACATTATACCTGTCATCACAATGCTCCATGGCCCCTGTCAGCAAAATGTTCCATGACAGATGTCATCACTATCCTCCATGGTCCCTGTAATCACAATGCTCCATTCCCTTGTCAACACAATGCTCCAGAATTCTTGTCATCATAATGCTCCATGCCCGTCTCATCACAATTCTCCATGACACTTTTCAGTAAAATGCTCCATGGCCTTTATCATCACAATGCTCCATGGCCCCTGTTATCACAGTGATCCATGGTACCTGTCATCACAATGCTAGATAACCTCTGTCATCACAATGCCCGATGACACCTGTCATCAGAATTGGCCATGGCCCTTGTCATCACAATGCTCCATGCCCTTGTCACCACAATGCTCCAGAACTCTTGGCATCATAATGCTCCATGCCCGTCTCATCACAATGCTCCATGACACTTGTCATCAAAATGCTCCATGGCCTTTGTCATCACAATGCTCCATGGCCCCTGTTATCACAGTGCTCCATGTTACCTTTCATCACAATTCTAGATGACCACTGTCATCACAATGCCCCAGGACACCTGTCATCAAAATTCGCCATGGCCCTTGTCATCACAATGCTCCATGATCCATGTCATCACAATGTTCCTGGACACTTATCATCACAATGAACTATGACCACATTCATCACAATGCTCCATGACCCCTGTCATCACACTGCTCCATGGCCTATGCATTCAAAATGCTCCATGGCCCCTGTGATCACATTGCTCCATGATCCCTTTCATCACAATGTTCTATGACCACTCTCATCACAATACCCCATGACGCCTATCATCATAATGCTCCAAGGCCCCTCTCATCACAATGCTCCATGAACCCTGTCATCACAATGTTCCATGACACTTGTCATCACCGTGCTCCATGAACCCCTGTCATCACAATATTCACTGCCCATGTAATCACAATGTTCCTGGTCCCCTGTAATCACAGTGCTCCATACCCTTTTCATCACAATGCTCCAGAACTCTTGTCATCATAATGCTCCATGCCCGTGTCATCACAATGCTTGAAGAACCTTGTCATCATAATGCTCCATGAACGGTGTCATCACAATGATCCATGATCCCTGTCATCTCAATGCTCCATGATCTTTGTATTCACAATGCTCCATGGTCCCTATAATTGCGGTGATCCATGACCCCTGTCATCACAATGCTCCCTGGTATATTTCATCACAATTCTAGATGACCACTGTCCTCACAGTGCTCCACGGCCCCTGTCGTCAGAGTCCTCCATGATACCTTTCATTACAATTCTACATGACCACTGTCATCACAATGCCCCATGACACCTGTCATCACAATTCGCCATGGCACTTGTCATCACAATGCTCCATGAACCATGTCATCACAATGTTCATGGACACTTGTCATCACAATGCTCCATGACAACTTACATCACAATGCTCCTTGACCCCTGTCATTTCATTGCTCCATGGCCTATGCATTCACAATGCTCCATGGCTCCTGTAATCACATTGCTCCATGATCCCTTTCATCACAATGTTCCAAGACCGCTGTCATCACAATGCCCCATGACGCCTATCATCATAATGCTCCAAGGCCCCTCTCATCACAATGCTCCATCATCCCTGTCATCACAATGTTCCATGACACTAGCCCTCACAGTGCTCCATGACCCCAGTCATCACAATGCTCCATAGCCCTTGTCATCACAAGGCTCCATTAGCCCTGTCATCACAATGTTCCATGACTCTGGTCATCAAAATGCCTCATGATCCATTTAATCACAATGCTCCATGACTCCTTTCATCACATCCTCCATGATACTTGTCATTCCACAGCCCCATCACCTTTTTCAGAACAATGCTCCATGATACCAGTCATCACAATGCTCCATGACCATTGTCGTCACAATGCTCCATGCCCCTTTCAACACAATGCTCCATGACAACTGTCATCACAATGCTCCATGGCCTTTGTCATCACAATTATACATGGCCCTTGTGATCACAGTGCTCCATGACCCCTTTCATCACAATGCTCCATAACCACTGTCATCACAATGCCCCATGACCCCTGTCATCACAATGCTCCATGGCCCCTGTCATTACAATGCTCCATGACCACTGTCATCACAATGTTCCATGATCGCTGTAATCACAATGACCCATGACACCTTTCCTCAGAAGGCTCCAGTACGCCTGTCATCACAATGCTCCAATGACCGTCTCATCACAATGCTGCATGATCCCTGTCAGCACAACGTTCCATGACAATTGTCATCACAATGCTCCATGACACCTGTCATCACAATGTTGCCTGCCCATGTCATCAAAATGCTCCATGTCCCCTGTAATCACAATGTTCCGTTACACCTGTCTTCACAATGTTCCCTGCCCATGTCATCACAATGCTCCATTACCAATGTAATCAAAATGTTCGCCTGCCCTTGTCATCAAAATGCTCCATGGCCCCTTTAATCACAATGCTCCATGAACCCTGTCATCACAATGTTCCATGACATTTGTCATCACAATGCTCCATGACCCTGTAATCACAATGCTCCATGCCCTTGTCATCACAATGCTCCAGAACTCTTGTCATCATAATGATGAATGCTCGTGTCATCACAAAGCTCCATGATACTTGTCATCACAATGTTCCATGGCCTTGTCATTACAATACTCCATGGCCCCTGACATCACAGTGCTCCATGATACCTTTTATCACAATTCTAGATGACCACTGTCATCACAATGCCCCAAGACACATGTCATCACAATTCGCCATGGCCCTTGCCATCACAATGCTCCATGACCCGTGTCATCACAATGGTCCAGGACACTTGTCATCACAATGATCCATGACCACTTACATCACAATGCTCCTTGACTCCTGTCATCACAATGCTCCATAGCCTATGCATTCGCAATGCTACATGGTGCCTGTAATCACATTGCTCCATGATCCATTTCATCACAATGCTCTATGACCACTGTCATTACAATGCCACATTATACCTGTCATCACAATGCTCCATGGCCCCTGTCAGCAAAATGTTCCATGACAGATGTCATCACTATCCTTCATGGTCCCTGTAATCACAATGCTCCATTCCCTTGTCAACACAATGCTCCAGAACTCTTGTCATCATAATGCTCCATGCCCGTCTCATCACAATTCTCCATGACACTTTTCATTAAAATGCTCCATGGCCTTTATCATCACAATGCTCCATGGCCCCTGTTATCACAGTGATCCATGGTACCTGTCATCACAATGCTAGATAACCTCTGTCATCACAATGCCCGATGACACCTGTCATCAGAATTGGCCATGGCCCTTGTCATCACAATGCTCCATGCCCTTGTCACCACAATGCTCCAGAACTCTTGGCATCATAATGCTCCATGCCCGTCTCATCACAATGCTCCATGACACTTGTCATCAAAATGCTCCATGGCCTTTGTCATCACAATGCTCCATGGCCCCTGTTATCACAGTGCTCCATGTTACCTTTCATCACAATTCTAGATGACCACTGTCATCACAATGCCCCAGGACACCTGTCATCAAAATTCGCCATGGCCCTTGTCATCACAATGCTCCATGATCCATGTCATCACAATGTTCCTGGACACTTATCATCACAATGAACTATGACCACATTCATCACAATGCTCCATGACCCCTGTCATCACACTGCTCCATGGCCTATGCATTCAAAATGCTCCATGGCCCCTGTGATCACATTGCTCCATGATCCCTTTCATCACAATGTTCTATGACCACTCTCATCACAATACCCCATGACGCCTATCATCATAATGCTCCAAGGCCCCTCTCATCACAATGCTCCATGAACCCTGTCATCACAATGTTCCATGACACTTGTCATCACCGTGCTCCATGAACCCCTGTCATCACAATATTCACTGCCCATGTAATCACAATGTTCCTGGTCCCCTGTAATCACAGTGCTCCATACCCTTTTCATCACAATGCTCCAGAACTCTTGTCATCATAATGCTCCATGCCCGTGTCATCACAATGCTTGAAGAACCTTGTCATCATAATGCTCCATGAACGGTGTCATCACAATGATCCATGATCCCTGTCATCTCAATGCTCCATGATCTTTGTATTCACAATGCTCCATGGTCCCTATAATTGCGGTGATCCATGACCCCTGTCATCACAATGCTCCCTGGTATATTTCATCACAATTCTAGATGACCACTGTCCTCACAGTGCTCCACGGCCCCTGTCGTCAGAGTCCTCCATGATACCTTTCATTACAATTCTACATGACCACTGTCATCACAATGCCCCATGACACCTGTCATCACAATTCGCCATGGCACTTGTCATCACAATGCTCCATGAACCATGTCATCACAATGTTCATGGACACTTGTCATCACAATGCTCCATGACAACTTACATCACAATGCTCCTTGACCCCTGTCATTTCATTGCTCCATGGCCTATGCATTCACAATGCTCCATGGCTCCTGTAATCACATTGCTCCATGATCCCTTTCATCACAATGTTCCAAGACCGCTGTCATCACAATGCCCCATGACGCCTATCATCATAATGCTCCAAGGCCCCTCTCATCACAATGCTCCATCATCCCTGTCATCACAATGTTCCATGACACTAGCCCTCACAGTGCTCCATGACCCCAGTCATCACAATGCTCCATAGCCCTTGTCATCACAAGGCTCCATTAGCCCTGTCATCACAATGTTCCATGACTCTGGTCATCAAAATGCCTCATGATCCATTTAATCACAATGCTCCATGACTCCTTTCATCACATCCTCCATGATACTTGTCATTCCACAGCCCCATGACCTTTTTCAGAACAATGCTCCATGATACCAGTCATCACAATGCTCCATGACCATTGTCGTCACAATGCTCCATGCCCCTTTCAACACAATGCTCCATGACAACTGTCATCACAATGCTCCATGGCCTTTGTCATCACAATTATACATGGCCCTTGTGATCACAGTGCTCCATGACCCCTTTCATCACAATGCTCCATAACCACTGTCATCACAATGCCCCATGACCCCTGTCATCACAATGCTCCATGGCCCCTGTCATTACAATGCTCCATAACCACTGTCATCACAATGTTCCATGATCGCTGTAATCACAATGACCCATGACACCTTTCCTCAGAAGGCTCCAGTACGCCTGTCATCACAATGCTCCAATGACCGTCTCATCACAATGCTGCATGATCCCTGTCAGCACAACGTTCCATGACAATTGTCATCACAATGCTCCATGACACCTGTCATCACAATGTTGCCTGCCCATGTCATCAAAATGCTCCATGTCCCCTGTAATCACAATGTTCCGTTACACCTGTCTTCACAATGTTCCCTGCCCATGTCATCACAATGCTCCATTACCAATGTAATCAAAATGTTCGCCTGCCCTTGTCATCAAAATGCTCCATGGCCCCTTTAATCACAATGCTCCATGAACCCTGTCATCACAATGTTCCATGACATTTGTCATCACAATGCTCCATGACCCTGTAATCACAATGCTCCATGCCCTTGTCATCACAATGCTCCAGAACTCTTGTCATCATAATGATGAATGCTCGTGTCATCACAAAGCTCCATGATACTTGTCATCACAATGTTCCATGGCCTTGTCATTACAATACTCCATGGCCCCTGACATCACAGTGCTCCATGATACCTTTTATCACAATTCTAGATGACCACTGTCATCACAATGCCCCAAGACACATGTCATCACAATTCGCCATGGCCCTTGCCATCACAATGCTCCATGACCCGTGTCATCACAATGGTCCAGGACACTTGTCATCACAATGATCCATGACCACTTACATCACAATGCTCCTTGACTCCTGTCATCACAATGCTCCATAGCCTATGCATTCGCAATGCTACATGGTCCCTGTAATCACATTGCTCCATGATCCATTTCATCACAATGCTCTATGACCACTGTCATTACAATGCCACATTATACCTGTCATCACAATGCTCCATGGCCCCTGTCAGCAAAATGTTCCATGACAGATGTCATCACTATCCTCCATGGTCCCTGTAATCACAATGCTCCATTCCCTTGTCAACGCAATGCTCCAGAACTCTTGTCATCATAATGCTCCATGCCCGTCTCATCACAATTCTCCATGACACTTTTCATTAAAATGCTCCATGGCCTTTATCATCACAATGCTCCATGGCCCCTGTTATCACAGTGATCCATGGTACCTGTCATCACAATGCTAGATAACCTCTGTCATCACAATGCCCAATGACACCTGTCATCAGAATTGGCCATGGCCCTTGTCATCACAATGCTCCATGCCCTTGTCACCACAATGCTCCAGAACTCTTGGCATCATAATGCTCCATGCCCGTCTCATCACAATGCTCCATGACACTTGTCATCAAAATGCTCCATGGCCTTTGTCATCACAATGCTCCATGGCCCCTGTTATCACAGTGCTCCATGTTACCTTTCATCACAATTCTAGATGACCACTGTCATCACAATGCCCCAGGACACCTGTCATCAAAATTCGCCATGGCCCTTGTCATCACAATGCTCCATGATCCATGTCATCACAATGTTCCTGGACACTTATCATCACAATGAACTATGACCACATTCATCACAATGCTCCATGACCCCTGTCATCACACTGCTCCATGGCCTATGCATGCAAAATGCTCCATGGCCCCTGTGATCACATTGCTCCATGATCCCTTTCATCACAATGTTCTATGACCACTCTCATCACAATACCCCATGACGCCTATCATCATAATGCTCCAAGGCCCCTCTCATCACAATGCTCCATGAACCCTGTCATCACAATGTTCCATGACACTTGTCATCACAGTGCTCCATGAACCCCTGTCATCACAATATTCACTGCCCATGTAATCACAATGCTCCTGGTCCCCTGTAATCACAGTGCTCCATACACTTTTCATCACAATGCTCCAGAACTCTTGTCATCATAATGCTCCATGCCCGTGTCATCACAATGCTCCATGAACCGTGTCATCACAAGGTTCCAGGACCCTTGTCATCACAATGATCCATGACCCCTGTCATCTCAATGCTCCATGATCTTTGTATTCACAATGCTCCATGGCCCCTATAATTGCGGTGAACCATGACCCCTGTCATCACAATGCTCCCTGGTATATTTCATCACAATTCTAGATGACCACTGTCATCACAGTGCTCCACGGCCCCTGTTGTCAGAGTCCTCCATGATACCATTCATTACAATTCTACATGACCACTGTCATCACAATGCCCCATGACACCTGTCATCACAATTCGCCATGGCACTTGTCATCACAATGCCACATGACACCTGTCATCACAATTCGCCATGGCACTTCTCATCACAATGCTCCATGAACCATATCATCACAATGTTCATGGACACTTGTCATCACAATGCTCCATGACAAGTTACATCACAATGCTCATTGACCCCTGTCATTTCATTGCTCCATGGCCTATGCATTCACAATGCTCCATGGCTCCTGTAATCACATTGCTCCATGATCCCTTTCATCACAATGCTCCAAGACCGCTGTCATCACAATGCCCCATGATGCCTATCATCATAATGCTCCAAGGCCCCCACTCATCACAATGCTCCATGATCCCTGTCATCACAATGTTCCATGACACTAGTCATCACAGTGCTCCATGACCCCTGTCATCACAATATTCACTGCCCATGTAAACACAATGCTCCTGGTCCCCTGTAATCACAATGCTCCATACCCTTGTCATCACAATGCTCCAGAACTCTTGTCATCATAATGCTCCACGCCCGTGTCATCACAGTGCTCCATGACCATTTTCATCACAATGCTCCTTGACCCCTGTCATCACCATGCTCTATGAACACTGTGATCACAATGCCACATGACACCTGTCATCACAGTGCTCTATAGCCCCTGTCAGCACAATGTTCCATGACAGGTATCATCACAATGATCCATGACTGCAGTCATCACAATGTTCCCTGCCCTTGTCATCTCTATGCTCCCTGGCCCCTGTCCTCACAATGCTCCATGCTCATATCATCACAATGCTCCATTACCCATGTCATCGTAGTGATCCATGACCCCTTTCATCACAATGCTCCATGACCCCAGTCATCAAAATGCTCCATAGCGCTTGTCATCACAATGCTCCATTATCCCTGTCATCACAATGTTCCATAACTCTGGTCATCAAAATGCCTCATGATCCATTTAATCACAATGCTCCATGACTCCTTTCATCACATCCTCCATGATACTTGTCATTACACTGCCCCATGACCTTTTTCACAACAATGCTCCATGATACCAGTCATCACAATGCTCCATGACCATTGTCGTCACAATGCTCCATGCCCCTTTCAACACAATGCTCCATGACAACTGTCATCACAATGCTCCATGGCCTTTGTCATCACAATTGTACATGGCCCCTGTGATCACAGTGCTCCATGGCCCCTTTCATCACAATGCTCCATGACCCCTGTCATCACAATGCTCCATGGCCCCTGTCATTAGAATGCTCCATGACCACTGTCATCACAATTTTCCATGATCGCTGTAATCACAATGACCCATGACACATTTCCTCAGAAGGCTCCAGTACGCCTGTCATCACAATGCTCCAATGACTGTCTCATCGCAATGCTGCATGATCCCTGTCAGCACAACGTTCCATGACAATTGTCATCACAATGCTCCATGACACCTGTCATCACAATGTTGCCTGCCCATGTCATCAAAATGCTCTATGTCCCCTGTAATCACAATGTTCCGTTACACCTGTCTTCACAATGTTCCCTGCCCATGTCATCACAATGCTCCATTACCAATGTAATCAAAATGTTCGCCTGCCCTTGTCATCAAAATGCTCCATGGCCCCTTTAATCACAATGCTCCATGAACCCTGTCATCACAATGTTCCATGACATTTGTCATCACAATGCTCCATGACCCTGTAATCACAATGCTCCATGCCCTTGTCATCACAATGCTGCAGAACTCTTGTCATCATAATGATGAATGCTCGTGTCATCACAAAGCTCCATGATACTTGTCATCACAATGTTCCATGGCCTTGTCATTACAATACTCCATGGCCCCTGACATCACAGTGCTCCATGAAACCTTTTATCACAATTCTAGATGACCACTGTCATCACAATGCCCCAAGACACATGTCATCACAATTCGCCATGGCCCTTGCCATCACAATGCTCCATGACCCGTGTCATCACAATGGTCCAGGACACTTGTCATCACAATGATCCATGACCACTTACATCACAATGCTCCTTGACTCCTGTCATCACAATGCTCCATAGCCTATGCATTCGCAATGCTACATGGTCCCTGTAATCACATTGCTCCATGATCCATTTCATCACAATGCTCTATGACCACTGTCATTACAATGCCACATTATACCTGTCATCACAATGCTCCATGGCCCCTGTCAGCAAAATGTTCCATGACAGATGTCATCACTATCCTCCATGGTCCCTGTAATCACAATGCTCCATTCCCTTGTCAACACAATGCTCCAGAACTCTTGTCATCATAATGCTCCATGCCCGTCTCATCACAATTCTCCATGACACTTTTCATTAAAATGCTCCATGGCCTTTATCATCACAATGCTCCATGGCCCCTGTTATCACAGTGATCCATGGTACCTGTCATCACAATGCTAGATAACCTCTGTCATCACAATGCCCGATGACACCTGTCATCAGAATTGGCCATGGCCCTTGTCATCACAATGCTCCATGCCCTTGTCACCACAATGCTCCAGAACTCTTGGCATCATAATGCTCCATGCCCGTCTCATCACAATGCTCCATGACACTTGTCATCAAAATGCTCCATGGCCTTTGTCATCACAATGCTCCATGGCCCCTGTTATCACAGTGCTCCATGTTACCTTTCATCACAATTCTAGATGACCACTGTCATCACAATGCCCCAGGACATCTGCCATCAAAATTCGCCATGGCACTTGTCATCACAATGCTCCATGAACCATGTCATCACAATGTTCATGGACACTTGTCATCACAATGCTCCATGACAACTTACATCACAATGCTCCTTGACCCCTGTCATTTCATTGCTCCATGGCCTATGCATTCACAATGCTCCATGGCTCCTGTAATCACATTGCTCCATGATCCCTTTCATCACAATGTTCCAAGACCGCTGTCATCACAATGCCCCATGACGCCTATCATCATAATGCTCCAAGGCCCCTCTCATCACAATGCTCCATGATCCCTGTCATCACAATGTTCCATGACACTAGTCATCACAGTGCTCCATGACCCCAGTCATCACAATGCTCCATAGCCCTTGTCATCACAAGGCTCCATTAGCCCTGTCATCACAATGTTCCATGACTCTGGTCATCAAAATGCCTCATGATCCATTTAATCACAATGCTCCATGACTCCTTTCATCACATCCTCCATGATACTTGTCATTCCACTGCCCCATGACCTTTTTCACAACAATGCTCCATGATACCAGTCATCACAATGCTCCATGACCATTGTCGTCACAATGCTCCATGCCCCTTTCAACACAATGCTCCATGACAACTGTCATCACAATGCTCCATGGCCTTTGTCATCACAATTATACATGGCCCCTGTGATCACAATGCCCCATGACCCCTGTCATCACAATGCTCCATGGCCCCTGTCATTACAATGCTCCATGACCACTGTCATCACAATGTTCCATGATCGCTGTAATCACAATGACCCATGACACCTTTCCTCAGAAGGCTCCAGTACGCCTGTCATCACAATGCTCCAATGACCGTCTCATCACAATGCTCCATGATCCCTGTCAGCACAACGTTCCATGACAATTGTCATCCCAATGCTCCATGACACCTGTCATCACAATGTTGCCTGCCCATGTCATCAAAATGCTCCATGTCCCCTGTAATCACAATGTTCCGTTACACCTGTCTTCACAATGTTCCCTGCCCATGTCATCACAATGCTCCATTACCAATGTAATCAAAATGTTCGCCTGCCCTTGTCATCAAAATGCTCCATGGCCCCTTTAATCACAATGCTCCATGAACCCTGTCATCACAATGTTCCATGACATTTGTCATCACAATGCTCCATGACCCTGTAATCACAATGCTCCATGCCCTTGTCATCACAATGCTCCAGAACTCTTGTCATCATAATGATGAATGCTCGTGTCATCACAAAGCTCCATGATACTTGTCATCACAATGTTCCATGGCCTTGTCATTACAATACTCCATGGCCCCTGACATCACAGTGCTCCATGATACCTTTTATCACAATTCTAGATGACCACTGTCATCACAATGCCCCAAGACACATGTCATCACAATTCGCCATGGCCCTTGCCATCACAATGCTCCATGACCCGTGTCATCACAATGGTCCAGGACACTTGTCATCACAATGATCCATGACCACTTACATCACAATGCTCCTTGACTCCTGTCATCACAATGCTCCATAGCCTATGCATTCGCAATGCTACATGGTCCCTGTAATCACATTGCTCCATGATCCATTTCATCACAATGCTCTATGACCACTGTCATTACAATGCCACATTATACCTGTCATCACAATGCTCCATGGCCCCTGTCAGCAAAATGTTCCATGACAGATGTCATCACTATCCTCCATGGTCCCTGTAATCACAATGCTCCATTCCCTTGTCAACACAATGCTCCAGAACTCTTGTCATCATAATGCTCCATGCCCGTCTCATCACAATTCTCCATGACACTTTTCATTAAAATGCTCCATGGCCTTTATCATCACAATGCTCCATGGCCCCTGTTATCACAGTGATCCATGGTACCTGTCATCACAATGCTAGATAACCTCTGTCATCACAATGCCCGATGACACCTGTCATCAGAATTGGCCATGGCCCTTGTCATCACAATGCTCCATGCCCTTGTCACCACAATGCTCCAGAACTCTTGGCATCATAATGCTCCATGCCCGTCTCATCACAATGCTCCATGACACTTGTCATCAAAATGCTCCATGGCCTTTGTCATCACAATGCTCCATGGCCCCTGTTATCACAGTGCTCCATGTTACCTTTCATCACAATTCTAGATGACCACTGTCATCACAATGCCCCAGGACACCTGTCATCAAAATTCGCCATGGCCCTTGTCATCACAATGCTCCATGATCCATGTCATCACAATGTTCCTGGACACTTATCATCACAATGAACTATGACCACATTCATCACAATGCTCCATGACCCCTGTCATCACACTGCTCCATGGCCTATGCATGCAAAATGCTCCATGGCCCCTGTGATCACATTGCTCCATGATCCCTTTCATCACAATGTTCTATGACCACTCTCATCACAATACCCCATGACGCCTATCATCATAATGCTCCAAGGCCCCTCTCATCACAATGCTCCATGAACCCTGTCATCACAATGTTCCATGACACTTGTCATCACAGTGCTCCATGAACCCCTGTCATCACAATATTCACTGCCCATGTAATCACAATGCTCCTGGTCCCCTGTAATCACAGTGCTCCATACACTTTTCATCACAATGCTCCAGAACTCTTGTCATCATAATGCTCCATGCCCGTGTCATCACAATGCTCCATGAACCGTGTCATCACAAGGTTCCAGGACCCTTGTCATCACAATGATCCATGACCCCTGTCATCTCAATGCTCCATGATCTTTGTATTCACAATGCTCCATGGCCCCTATAATTGCGGTGAACCATGACCCCTGTCATCACAATGCTCCCTGGTATATTTCATCACAATTCTAGATGACCACTGTCATCACAGTGCTCCACGGCCCCTGTTGTCAGAGTCCTCCATGATACCATTCATTACAATTCTACATGACCACTGTCATCACAATGCCCCATGACACCTGTCATCACAATTCGCCATGGCACTTGTCATCACAATGCCACATGACACCTGTCATCACAATTCGCCATGGCACTTCTCATCACAATGCTCCATGAACCATATCATCACAATGTTCATGGACACTTGTCATCACAATGCTCCATGACAAGTTACATCACAATGCTCATTGACCCCTGTCATTTCATTGCTCCATGGCCTATGCATTCACAATGCTCCATGGCTCCTGTAATCACATTGCTCCATGATCCCTTTCATCACAATGCTCCAAGACCGCTGTCATCACAATGCCCCATGATGCCTATCATCATAATGCTCCAAGGCCCCCACTCATCACAATGCTCCATGATCCCTGTCATCACAATGTTCCATGACACTAGTCATCACAGTGCTCCATGACCCCTGTCATCACAATATTCACTGCCCATGTAAACACAATGCTCCTGGTCCCCTGTAATCACAATGCTCCATACCCTTGTCATCACAATGCTCCAGAACTCTTGTCATCATAATGCTCCACGCCCGTGTCATCACAGTGCTCCATGACCATTTTCATCACAATGCTCCTTGACCCCTGTCATCACCATGCTCTATGAACACTGTGATCACAATGCCACATGACACCTGTCATCACAGTGCTCTATAGCCCCTGTCAGCACAATGTTCCATGACAGGTATCATCACAATGATCCATGACTGCAGTCATCACAATGTTCCCTGCCCTTGTCATCTCTATGCTCCCTGGCCCCTGTCCTCACAATGCTCCATGCTCATATCATCACAATGCTCCATTACCCATGTCATCGTAGTGATCCATGACCCCTTTCATCACAATGCTCCATGACCCCAGTCATCAAAATGCTCCATAGCGCTTGTCATCACAATGCTCCATTATCCCTGTCATCACAATGTTCCATAACTCTGGTCATCAAAATGCCTCATGATCCATTTAATCACAATGCTCCATGACTCCTTTCATCACATCCTCCATGATACTTGTCATTACACTGCCCCATGACCTTTTTCACAACAATGCTCCATGATACCAGTCATCACAATGCTCCATGACCATTGTCGTCACAATGCTCCATGCCCCTTTCAACACAATGCTCCATGACAACTGTCATCACAATGCTCCATGGCCTTTGTCATCACAATTGTACATGGCCCCTGTGATCACAGTGCTCCATGGCCCCTTTCATCACAATGCTCCATGACCCCTGTCATCACAATGCTCCATGGCCCCTGTCATTAGAATGCTCCATGACCACTGTCATCACAATGTTCCATGATCGCTGTAATCACAATGACCCATGACACATTTCCTCAGAAGGCTCCAGTACGCCTGTCATCACAATGCTCCAATGACTGTCTCATCGCAATGCTGCATGATCCCTGTCAGCACAACGTTCCATGACAATTGTCATCACAATGCTCCATGACACCTGTCATCACAATGTTGCCTGCCCATGTCATCAAAATGCTCTATGTCCCCTGTAATCACAATGTTCCGTTACACCTGTCTTCACAATGTTCCCTGCCCATGTCATCACAATGCTCCATTACCAATGTAATCAAAATGTTCGCCTGCCCTTGTCATCAAAATGCTCCATGGCCCCTTTAATCACAATGCTCCATGAACCCTGTCATCACAATGTTCCATGACATTTGTCATCACAATGCTCCATGACCCTGTAATCACAATGCTCCATGCCCTTGTCATCACAATGCTGCAGAACTCTTGTCATCATAATGATGAATGCTCGTGTCATCACAAAGCTCCATGATACTTGTCATCACAATGTTCCATGGCCTTGTCATTACAATACTCCATGGCCCCTGACATCACAGTGCTCCATGAAACCTTTTATCACAATTCTAGATGACCACTGTCATCACAATGCCCCAAGACACATGTCATCACAATTCGCCATGGCCCTTGCCATCACAATGCTCCATGACCCGTGTCATCACAATGGTCCAGGACACTTGTCATCACAATGATCCATGACCACTTACATCACAATGCTCCTTGACTCCTGTCATCACAATGCTCCATAGCCTATGCATTCGCAATGCTACATGGTCCCTGTAATCACATTGCTCCATGATCCATTTCATCACAATGCTCTATGACCACTGTCATTACAATGCCACATTATACCTGTCATCACAATGCTCCATGGCCCCTGTCAGCAAAATGTTCCATGACAGATGTCATCACTATCCTCCATGGTCCCTGTAATCACAATGCTCCATTCCCTTGTCAACACAATGCTCCAGAACTCTTGTCATCATAATGCTCCATGCCCGTCTCATCACAATTCTCCATGACACTTTTCATTAAAATGCTCCATGGCCTTTATCATCACAATGCTCCATGGCCCCTGTTATCACAGTGATCCATGGTACCTGTCATCACAATGCTAGATAACCTCTGTCATCACAATGCCCGATGACACCTGTCATCAGAATTGGCCATGGCCCTTGTCATCACAATGCTCCATGCCCTTGTCACCACAATGCTCCAGAACTCTTGGCATCATAATGCTCCATGCCCGTCTCATCACAATGCTCCATGACACTTGTCATCAAAATGCTCCATGGCCTTTGTCATCACAATGCTCCATGGCCCCTGTTATCACAGTGCTCCATGTTACCTTTCATCACAATTCTAGATGACCACTGTCATCACAATGCCCCAGGACATCTGCCATCAAAATTCGCCATGGCACTTGTCATCACAATGCTCCATGAACCATGTCATCACAATGTTCATGGACACTTGTCATCACAATGCTCCATGACAACTTACATCACAATGCTCCTTGACCCCTGTCATTTCATTGCTCCATGGCCTATGCATTCACAATGCTCCATGGCTCCTGTAATCACATTGCTCCATGATCCCTTTCATCACAATGTTCCAAGACCGCTGTCATCACAATGCCCCATGACGCCTATCATCATAATGCTCCAAGGCCCCTCTCATCACAATGCTCCATGATCCCTGTCATCACAATGTTCCATGACACTAGTCATCACAGTGCTCCATAGCCCTTGTCATCACAAGGCTCCATTAGCCCTGTCATCACAATGTTCCATGACTCTGGTCATCAAAATGCCTCATGATCCATTTAATCACAATGCTCCATGACTCCTTTCATCACATCCTCCATGATACTTGTCATTCCACTGCCCCATGACCTTTTTCACAACAATGCTCCATGATACCAGTCATCACAATGCTCCATGACCATTGTCGTCACAATGCTCCATGCCCCTTTCAACACAATGCTCCATGACAACTGTCATCACAATGCTCCATGGCCTTTGTCATCACAATTATACATGGCCCCTGTGATCACAATGCCCCATGACCCCTGTCATCACAATGCTCCATGGCCCCTGTCATTACAATGCTCCATGACCACTGTCATCACAATGTTCCATGATCGCTGTAATCACAATGACCCATGACACCTTTCCTCAGAAGGCTCCAGTACGCCTGTCATCACAATGCTCCAATGACCGTCTCATCACAATGCTCCATGATCCCTGTCAGCACAACGTTCCATGACAATTGTCATCCCAATGCTCCATGACACCTGTCATCACAATGTTGCCTGCCCATGTCATCAAAATGCTCCATGTCCCCTGTAATCACAATGTTCCGTTACACCTGTCTTCACAATGTTCCCTGCCCATGTCATCACAATGCTCCATTACCAATGTAATCAAAATGTTCGCCTGCCCTTGTCATCAAAATGCTCCATGGCCCCTTTAATCACAATGCTCCATGAACCCTGTCATCACAATGTTCCATGACAGTTGTCATCACAATGCTCCATGACCCTCTAATCACAATGCTCCATGCCCTTGTCATCACAATGCTCCAGAACTCTTGTCATCATAATGATGAATGCTCGTGTCATCACAAAGCTCCATGATACTTGTCATCACAATGTTCCATGGCCTTGTCATTACAATACTCCATGGCCCCTGACATCACAGTGCTCCATGAAACCTTTTATCACAATTCTAGATGACCACTGTCATCACAATGCCCCAAGACACATGTCATCACAATTCGCCATGGCCCTTGCCATCACAATGCTCCATGACCCGTGTCATCACAATGGTCCAGGACACTTGTCATCACAATGATCCATGACCACTTACATCACAATGCTCCTTGACTCCTGTCATCACAATGCTCCATAGCCTATGCATTCGCAATGCTACATGGTCCCTGTAATCACATTGCTCCATGATCCATTTCATCACAATGCTCTATGACCACTGTCATTACAATGCCACATTATACCTGTCATCACAATGCTCCATGGCCCCTGTCAGCAAAATGTTCCATGACAGATGTCATCACTATCCTCCATGGTCCCTGTAATCACAATGCTCCATTCCCTTGTCAACACAATGCTCCAGAACTCTTGTCATCATAATGCTCCATGCCCGTCTCATCACAATTCTCCATGACACTTTTCATTAAAATGCTCCATGGCCTTTATCATCACAATGCTCCATGGCCCCTGTTATCACAGTGATCCATGGTACCTGTCATCACAATGCTAGATAACCTCTGTCATCACAATGCCCGATGACACCTGTCATCAGAATTGGCCATGGCCCTTGTCATCACAATGCTCCATGCCCTTGTCACCACAATGCTCCAGAACTCTTGGCATCATAATGCTCCATGCCCGTCTCATCACAATGCTCCATGACACTTGTCATCAAAATGCCCCATGGCCTTTGTCATCACAATGCTCCATGGCCCCTGTTATCACAGTGCTCCATGTTACCTTTCATCACAATTCTAGATGACCACTGTCATCACAATGCCCCAGGACATCTGCCATCAAAATTCGCCATGGCACTTGTCATCACAATGCTCCATGAACCATGTCATCACAATGTTCATGGACACTTGTCATCACAATGCTCCATGACAACTTACATCACAATGCTCCTTGACCCCTGTCATTTCATTGCTCCATGGCCCATGCATTAACAATGCTCCATGGCTCCTGTAATCACATTGCTCCATGATCCCTTTCATCACAATGTTCCAAGACCGCTGTCATCACAATGCCCCATGACGCCTATCATCATAATGCTCCAAGGCCCCTCTCATCACAATGCTCCATGATCCCTGTCATCACAATGTTCCATGACACTAGTCATCACAGTGCTCCATGACCCCAGTCATCACAATGCTCCATAGCCCTTGTCATCACAAGGCTCCATTAGCCCTGTCATCACAATGTTCCATGACTCTGGTCATCAAAATGCCTCATGATCCATTTAATCACAATGCTCCATGACTCCTTTCATCACATCCTCCATGATACTTGTCATTCCACTGGCCCATGACCTTTTTCACAACAATGCTCCATGATACCAGTCATCACAATGCTCCATGACCATTGTCGTCACAATGCTCCATGCCCCTTTCAACACAATGCTCCATGACAACTGTCATCACAATGCTCCATGGCCTTTGTCATCACAATTATACATGGCACCTGTGATCACAATGCCCCATAACCCCTGTCATCACAATGCTCCATGGCCCCTGTCATTACAATGCTCCATGACCACTGTCATCACAATGTTCCATGATCGCTGTAATCACAATGACCCATGACACCTTTCCTCAGAAGGCTCCAGTACGCCTGTCATCACAATGCTCCAATGACCGTCTCATCACAATGCTCCATGATCCCTGTCAGCACAACGTTCCATGACAATTGTCATCCCAATGCTCCATGACACCTGTCATCACAATGTTGCCTGCCCATGTCATCAAAATGCTCCATGTCCCCTGTAATCACAATGTTCCGTTACACCTGTCTTCACAATGTTCCCTGCCCATGTCATCACAATGCTCCATTACCAATGTAATCAAAATGTTCGCCTGCCCTTGTCATCAAAATGCTCCATGGCCCCTTTAATCACAATGCTCCATGAACCCTGTCATCACAATGTTCCATGACAGTTGTCATCACAATGCTCCCTGACCCTCTAATCACAATGCTCCATGCCCTTGTCATCACAATGCTCCAGAACTCTTGTCATCATAATGATGAATGCTCGTGTCATCACAAAGCTCCATGATACTTGTCATCACAATGTTCCATGGCCTTGTCATTACAATACTCCATGGCCCCTGTCATCACAGTGCTCCATGATACCTTTTATCACAATTCCAAATGACCACTGTCATCACAATGGTCCAGGACACTTGTTATCACAATGATCCATGACCACTTACATCACAATGCTCCTTGACTCCTGTCATCACAATGCTCCATAGCCTATGCATTCGCAATGCTACATGGTCCCTGTAATCACATTGCTCCATGATCCATTTCATCACAATGCTCTATGACCACTGTCATTACAATGCCACATTATACCTGTCATCACAATGCTCCATGGCCCCTGTCAGCACAATGTTCCATTACAGATGTCAGCACTATCCTCCATGGTCCCTGTAATCACAATGCTCCATTCCCTTGTCAACGCAATGCTCCAGAACTCTTGTCATCATAATGCTCCATGCCCGTCTCATCACAATGCTCCATGACACTTTTCGTTAAAATGCTCCATGGCCTTTATCATCATAATGCTCCATGGCCCCTGTTATCACAGTGATCCATGGTACCTTTCATCACAATGCTAGATAACCTCTGTCATCACAATGCCCGATGACACCTGTCATCAGAATTGGCCATGGCCCTTGTCATCGCAATGCTCCATGCCCTTCTCACCACAATGCTCCAGAAATCTTGGCATCATAATGCTCCATGCCCGTCTCATCACAATGCTCCATGACACTTGTCATCAAAATCCTCCATGGCCTTTGTCATCACAATGCTCCATGGCCCCTGTTATCACAGTGCTCCATGTTACCTTTCATCACAATTCTAGATGACCACTGTCATCACAATGCCCCATGACACCTGTCATCACAACTCGCCATGGCCCTTGTCATCACAATGCTCCATGATCCATGTCATCACAATGTTCCTGGACACTTATCATCACAATGAACTATGACCACATTCATCACATTGCTCCATGATACCTTTCATCACAATGTTCTATGACCACTCTCATCACAATACCCCATGACGCCTATCATCATAATGCTCCAAGGCCCCTCTCATCACAATGCTCCATGAACCCTGTCATCACAATGTTCCATGACAATTGTCATCACAATGCTCCATGACACCTGTCATCACAATGTTGCCTGCCCATGTCATCAAAATGCTCTATGTCCCCTGTAATCACAATGTTCCGTTACACCTGTCTTCACAATGTTCCCTGCCCATGTCATCACAATGCTCCATTACCAATGTAATCAAAATGTTCGCCTGCCCTTGTCATCAAAATGCTCCATGGCCCCTTTAATCACAATGCTCCATGAACCCTGTCATCACAATGTTCCATGACATTTGTCATCACAATGCTCCATGACCCTGTAATCACAATGCTCCATGCCCTTGTCATCACAATGCTGCAGAACTCTTGTCATCATAATGATGAATGCTCGTGTCATCACAAAGCTCCATGATACTTGTCATCACAATGTTCCATGGCCTTGTCATTACAATACTCCATGGCCCCTGACATCACAGTGCTCCATGAAACCTTTTATCACAATTCTAGATGACCACTGTCATCACAATGCCCCAAGACACATGTCATCACAATTCGCCATGGCCCTTGCCATCACAATGCTCCATGACCCGTGTCATCACAATGGTCCAGGACACTTGTCATCACAATGATCCATGACCACTTACATCACAATGCTCCTTGACTCCTGTCATCACAATGCTCCATAGCCTATGCATTCGCAATGCTACATGGTCCCTGTAATCACATTGCTCCATGATCCATTTCATCACAATGCTCTATGACCACTGTCATTACAATGCCACATTATACCTGTCATCACAATGCTCCATGGCCCCTGTCAGCAAAATGTTCCATGACAGATGTCATCACTATCCTCCATGGTCCCTGTAATCACAATGCTCCATTCCCTTGTCAACACAATGCTCCAGAACTCTTGTCATCATAATGCTCCATGCCCGTCTCATCACAATTCTCCATGACACTTTTCATTAAAATGCTCCATGGCCTTTATCATCACAATGCTCCATGGCCCCTGTTATCACAGTGATCCATGGTACCTGTCATCACAATGCTAGATAACCTCTGTCATCACAATGCCCGATGACACCTGTCATCAGAATTGGCCATGGCCCTTGTCATCACAATGCTCCATGCCCTTGTCACCACAATGCTCCAGAACTCTTGGCATCATAATGCTCCATGCCCGTCTCATCACAATGCTCCATGACACTTGTCATCAAAATGCTCCATGGCCTTTGTCATCACAATGCTCCATGGCCCCTGTTATCACAGTGCTCCATGTTACCTTTCATCACAATTCTAGATGACCACTGTCATCACAATGCCCCAGGACATCTGCCATCAAAATTCGCCATGGCACTTGTCATCACAATGCTCCATGAACCATGTCATCACAATGTTCATGGACACTTGTCATCACAATGCTCCATGACAACTTACATCACAATGCTCCTTGACCCCTGTCATTTCATTGCTCCATGGCCTATGCATTCACAATGCTCCATGGCTCCTGTAATCACATTGCTCCATGATCCCTTTCATCACAATGTTCCAAGACCGCTGTCATCACAATGCCCCATGACGCCTATCATCATAATGCTCCAAGGCCCCTCTCATCACAATGCTCCATGATCCCTGTCATCACAATGTTCCATGACACTAGTCATCACAGTGCTCCATGACCCCAGTCATCACAATGCTCCATAGCCCTTGTCATCACAAGGCTCCATTAGCCCTGTCATCACAATGTTCCATGACTCTGGTCATCAAAATGCCTCATGATCCATTTAATCACAATGCTCCATGACTCCTTTCATCACATCCTCCATGATACTTGTCATTCCACTGCCCCATGACCTTTTTCACAACAATGCTCCATGATACCAGTCATCACAATGCTCCATGACCATTGTCGTCACAATGCTCCATGCCCCTTTCAACACAATGCTCCATGACAACTGTCATCACAATGCTCCATGGCCTTTGTCATCACAATTATACATGGCCCCTGTGATCACAATGCCCCATGACCCCTGTCATCACAATGCTCCATGGCCCCTGTCATTACAATGCTCCATGACCACTGTCATCACAATGTTCCATGATCGCTGTAATCACAATGACCCATGACACCTTTCCTCAGAAGGCTCCAGTACGCCTGTCATCACAATGCTCCAATGACCGTCTCATCACAATGCTCCATGATCCCTGTCAGCACAACGTTCCATGACAATTGTCATCCCAATGCTCCATGACACCTGTCATCACAATGTTGCCTGCCCATGTCATCAAAATGCTCCATGTCCCCTGTAATCACAATGTTCCGTTACACCTGTCTTCACAATGTTCCCTGCCCATGTCATCACAATGCTCCATTACCAATGTAATCAAAATGTTCGCCTGCCCTTGTCATCAAAATGCTCCATGGCCCCTTTAATCACAATGCTCCATGAACCCTGTCATCACAATGTTCCATGACAGTTGTCATCACAATGCTCCATGACCCTCTAATCACAATGCTCCATGCCCTTGTCATCACAATGCTCCAGAACTCTTGTCATCATAATGATGAATGCTCGTGTCATCACAAAGCTCCATGATACTTGTCATCACAATGTTCCATGGCCTTGTCATTACAATACTCCATGGCCCCTGACATCACAGTGCTCCATGAAACCTTTTATCACAATTCTAGATGACCACTGTCATCACAATGCCCCAAGACACATGTCATCACAATTCGCCATGGCCCTTGCCATCACAATGCTCCATGACCCGTGTCATCACAATGGTCCAGGACACTTGTCATCACAATGATCCATGACCACTTACATCACAATGCTCCTTGACTCCTGTCATCACAATGCTCCATAGCCTATGCATTCGCAATGCTACATGGTCCCTGTAATCACATTGCTCCATGATCCATTTCATCACAATGCTCTATGACCACTGTCATTACAATGCCACATTATACCTGTCATCACAATGCTCCATGGCCCCTGTCAGCAAAATGTTCCATGACAGATGTCATCACTATCCTCCATGGTCCCTGTAATCACAATGCTCCATTCCCTTGTCAACACAATGCTCCAGAACTCTTGTCATCATAATGCTCCATGCCCGTCTCATCACAATTCTCCATGACACTTTTCATTAAAATGCTCCATGGCCTTTATCATCACAATGCTCCATGGCCCCTGTTATCACAGTGATCCATGGTACCTGTCATCACAATGCTAGATAACCTCTGTCATCACAATGCCCGATGACACCTGTCATCAGAATTGGCCATGGCCCTTGTCATCACAATGCTCCATGCCCTTGTCACCACAATGCTCCAGAACTCTTGGCATCATAATGCTCCATGCCCGTCTCATCACAATGCTCCATGACACTTGTCATCAAAATGCCCCATGGCCTTTGTCATCACAATGCTCCATGGCCCCTGTTATCACAGTGCTCCATGTTACCTTTCATCACAATTCTAGATGACCACTGTCATCACAATGCCCCAGGACATCTGCCATCAAAATTCGCCATGGCACTTGTCATCACAATGCTCCATGAACCATGTCATCACAATGTTCATGGACACTTGTCATCACAATGCTCCATGACAACTTACATCACAATGCTCCTTGACCCCTGTCATTTCATTGCTCCATGGCCCATGCATTCACAATGCTCCATGGCTCCTGTAATCACATTGCTCCATGATCCCTTTCATCACAATGTTCCAAGACCGCTGTCATCACAATGCCCCATGACGCCTATCATCATAATGCTCCAAGGCCCCTCTCATCACAATGCTCCATGATCCCTGTCATCACAATGTTCCATGACACTAGTCATCACAGTGCTCCATGACCCCAGTCATCACAATGCTCCATAGCCCTTGTCATCACAAGGCTCCATTAGCCCTGTCATCACAATGTTCCATGACTCTGGTCATCAAAATGCCTCATGATCCATTTAATCACAATGCTCCATGACTCCTTTCATCACATCCTCCATGATACTTGTCATTCCACTGGCCCATGACCTTTTTCACAACAATGCTCCATGATACCAGTCATCACAATGCTCCATGACCATTGTCGTCACAATGCTCCATGCCCCTTTCAACACAATGCTCCATGACAACTGTCATCACAATGCTCCATGGCCTTTGTCATCACAATTATACATGGCCCCTGTGATCACAATGCCCCATAACCCCTGTCATCACAATGCTCCATGGCCCCTGTCATTACAATGCTCCATGACCACTGTCATCACAATGTTCCATGATCGCTGTAATCACAATGACCCATGACACCTTTCCTCAGAAGGCTCCAGTACGCCTGTCATCACAATGCTCCAATGACCGTCTCATCACAATGCTCCATGATCCCTGTCAGCACAACGTTCCATGACAATTGTCATCCCAATGCTCCATGACACCTGTCATCACAATGTTGCCTGCCCATGTCATCAAAATGCTCCATGTCCCCTGTAATCACAATGTTCCGTTACACCTGTCTTCACAATGTTCCCTGCCCATGTCATCACAATGCTCCATTACCAATGTAATCAAAATGTTCGCCTGCCCTTGTCATCAAAATGCTCCATGGCCCCTTTAATCACAATGCTCCATGAACCCTGTCATCACAATGTTCCATGACAGTTGTCATCACAATGCTCCATGACCCTCTAATCACAATGCTCCATGCCCTTGTCATCACAATGCTCCAGAACTCTTGTCATCATAATGATGAATGCTCGTGTCATCACAAAGCTCCATGATACTTGTCATCACAATGTTCCATGGCCTTGTCATTACAATACTCCATGGCCCCTGTCATCACAGTGCTCCATGATACCTTTTATCACAATTCCAAATGACCACTGTCATCACAATGGTCCAGGACACTTGTTATCACAATGATCCATGACCACTTACATCACAATGCTCCTTGACTCCTGTCATCACAATGCTCCATAGCCTATGCATTCGCAATGCTACATGGTCCCTGTAATCACATTGCTCCATGATCCATTTCATCACAATGCTCTATGACCACTGTCATTACAATGCCACATTATACCTGTCATCACAATGCTCCATGGCCCCTGTCAGCACAATGTTCCATTACAGATGTCAGCACTATCCTCCATGGTCCCTGTAATCACAATGCTCCATTCCCTTGTCAACGCAATGCTCCAGAACTCTTGTCATCATAATGCTCCATGCCCGTCTCATCACAATGCTCCATGACACTTTTCGTTAAAATGCTCCATGGCCTTTATCATCATAATGCTCCATGGCCCCTGTTATCACAGTGATCCATGGTACCTTTCATCACAATGCTAGATAACCTCTGTCATCACAATGCCCGATGACACCTGTCATCAGAATTGGCCATGGCCCTTGTCATCGCAATGCTCCATGCCCTTCTCACCACAATGCTCCAGAAATCTTGGCATCATAATGCTCCATGCCCGTCTCATCACAATGCTCCATGACACTTGTCATCAAAATCCTCCATGGCCTTTGTCATCACAATGCTCCATGGCCCCTGTTATCACAGTGCTCCATGTTACCTTTCATCACAATTCTAGATGACCACTGTCATCACAATGCCCCATGACACCTGTCATCACAACTCGCCATGGCCCTTGTCATCACAATGCTCCATGATCCATGTCATCACAATGTTCCTGGACACTTATCATCACAATGAACTATGACCACATTCATCACATTGCTCCATGATACCTTTCATCACAATGTTCTATGACCACTCTCATCACAATACCCCATGACGCCTATCATCATAATGCTCCAAGGCCCCTCTCATCACAATGCTCCATGAACCCTGTCATCACAATGTTCCATGACACTTGTCATCACCGTGCTCCATGAACCCCTGTCATCACAATATTCACTGCCCATGTAATCACAATGTTCCTGGTCCCCTGTAATCACAGTGCTCCATACCCTTTTCATCACAATGCTCCAGAACTCTTGTCATCATAATGCTCCATGCCCGTGCCATCACAATGCTTGAAGAACCTTGTCATCATAATGCTCCATGAACGGTGTCATCACAATGATCCATGATCCCTGTCATCTCAATGCTCCATGATCTTTGTATTCACAATGCTCCATGGCCCCTAAAATTGCGGTGATCCATGACCCCTGTCATCACAATGCTCCCTGGTATATTTCATCACAATTCTAGATGACCACTGTCCTCACAGTGCTCCACGGCCCCTGTCGTCAGAGTCCTCCATGATACCTTTCATTACAATTCTACATGACCACTGTCATCACAATGCCCCATGACACCTGTCATCACAATTCGCCATGGCACTTGTCATCACAATGCTCCATGAACCATGTCATCACAATGTTCATGGACACTTGTCATCACAATGCTCCATGACAACTTACATCACAATGCTCCTTGACCCCTGTCATTTCATTGCTCCATGGCCTATGCATTCACAATGCTCCATGGCTCCTGTAATCACATTGCTCCATGATCCCTTTCATCACAATGTTCCAAGACCGCTGTCATCACAATGCCCCATGACGCCTATCATCATAATGCTCCAAGGCCCCTCTCATCACAATGCTCCATCATCCCTGTCATCACAATGTTCCATGACACTAGCCCTCACAGTGCTCCATGACCCCAGTCATCACAATGCTCCATAGCCCTTGTCATCACAAGGCTCCATTAGCCCTGTCATCACAATGTTCCATGACTCTGGTCATCAAAATGCCTCATGATCCATTTAATCACAATGCTCCATGACTCCTTTCATCACATCCTCCATGATACTTGTCATTCCACAGCCCCATGACCTTTTTCAGAACAATGCTCCATGATACCAGTCATCACAATGCTCCATGACCATTGTCGTCACAATGCTCCATGCCCCTTTCAACACAATGCTCCATGACAACTGTCATCACAATGCTCCATGGCCTTTGTCATCACAATTATACATGGCCCCTGTGATCACAGTGCCCCATGACCCCTGTCATCACAATGCTCCATGGCCCCTGTCATTACAATGCTCCATGACCACTGTCATCACAATGTTCCATGATCGCTGTAATCACAATGACCCATGACACCTTTCCTCAGAAGGCTCCAGTACGCCTGTCATCACAATGCTCCAATGACCGTCTCATCACAATGCTCCATGATCCCTGTCAGCACAACGTTCCATGACAATTGTCATCCCAATGCTCCATGACACCTGTCATCACAATGTTCCTGCCCATGTCATCAAAATGCTCCATGTCCCCTGTAATCACAATGTTCCATTACACCTGTCTTCACAATGTTCCCTGCCCATGTCATCACAATGCTCCATTACCAATGTAATCAAAATGTTCGCCTGCCCTTGTCATCAAAATGCTCCATGGCCCCTTTAATCACAATACTCCATGAACCCTGTCATCACAATGTTCCATGACAGTTGTCATCACAATGCTCCATGACCCTGTAATCACAATGCTCCATGCCCTTGTCATCACAATGCTCCAGAACTCTTGTCATCATAATGATGAATGCTCGTGTCATCACAAAGCTCCATGATACTTGTCATCACAATGTTCCATGGCCTTGTCATTACAATACTCCATGGCCCCTGTCATCACAGTGCTCCATGATACCTTTTATCACAATTCTAGATGACCACTGTCATCACAATGCCCCAAGACACATGTCATCACAATTCGCCATGGCCCTTGCCATCACAATGCTCCATGACCCGTGTCATCACTGTGGTCCAGGACACTTGTCATCACAATGATCCATGAGCACTTACATCACAATGCTCCTTGACTCCTGTCATCACAATGCTCCATAGCCTATGCATTCGCAATGCTACATGGTCCCTGTAATCACATTGCTCCATGATCCATTTCATCACAATGCTCTATGACCACTGTCATTACAATGCCACATTATACCTGTCATCACAATGCTCCATGGCCCCTGTCAGCACAATGTTCCATGACAGATGTCATCACTCTCCTCCACGGTCCCTGTAATCACAATGCTCCATTCCCTTGTCAACGCAATGCTCCAGAACTCTTGTCATCATAATGCTCCATGCCCGTCTCATCACAATTCTCTATGACACTTTTCATTAAAATGCTCCATGGCCTTTATCATCACAATGCTCCATGGCCCCTGTTATCACAGTGATCCATGGTACCTGTCATCACAATGCTAGATAACCTCTGTCATCACAATGCCCGATGACACCTGTCATCAGAATTGGCCATGGCCCTTGTCATCACAATGCTCCATGCCCTTGTCACCACAATGCTCCAGAACTCTTGGCATCATAATGCTCCATGCCCATCTCATCACAATGCTCCATGACACTTGTCATCAAAATGCTCCATGGCCTTTGTCATCACAATGCTCCATGGCCCCTGTTATCACAGTGCTCCATGTTACCTTTCATCACAATTCTAGATGACCACTGTCATCACAATGCCCCAGGACATCTGCCATCAAAATTCGCCATGGCACTTGTCATCACAATGCTCCATGAACCATGTCATCACAATGTTCATGGACACTTGTCATCACAATGCTCCATGACAACTTACATCACAATGCTCCTTGACCCCTGTCATTCCATTGCTCCATGGCCTATGCATTCACAATGCTCCATGGCTCCTGTAATCACATTGCTCCATGATCCCTTTCATCACAATGTTCCAAGACCGCTGTCATCACAATGCCCCATGACGCCTATCATCATAATGCTCCAAGGCCCCTCTCATCACAATGCTCCATGATCCCTGTCATCACAATGTTCCATGACACTAGTCATCACAGTGCTCCATGACCCCAGTCATCACAATGCTCCATAGCCCTTGTCATCACAAGGCTCCATTAGCCCTGTCATCACAATGTTCCATGACTCTGGTCATCAAAATGCCTCATGATCCATTTAATCACAATGCTCCATGACTCCTTTCATCACATCCTCCATGATACTTGTCATTCCACTGCCCCATGACCTTTTTCACAACAATGCTCCATGATACCAGTCATCACAATGCTCCATGACCATTGTCGTCACAATGCTCCATGCCCCTTTCAACACAATGCTCCATGACAACTGTCATCACAATGCTCCATGGCCTTTGTCATCACAATTATACATGGCCCCTGTGATTACAGTGCTCCATGACCCCTTTCATCACAATGCTCCATGACCACTGTCATCACAATGCCCCATGACCCCTGTCATCACAATGCTCCATGGCCCCTGTCATTACAATGCTCCATGACCACTGTCATCACAATGTTCCATGACCGCTGTAATCACAATGACCCATGACACCTTTCCTCAGAAGGCTCCAGTACGCCTGTCATCACAATGCTCCAATGACCGTCTCATCACAATGCTGCATGATCCCTGTCAGCACAACGTTCCATGACAATTGTCATCCCAATGCTCCATGACACCTGTCATCACAATGTTGCCTGCCCATGTCATCAAAATGCTCCATGTCCCCTGTAATCACAATGTTCCGTTACACCTGTCTTCACAATGTTCCCTGCCCATGTCATCACAATGCTCCATTACCAATGTAATCAAAATGTTCGCCTGCCCTTGTCATCAAAATGCTCCATGGCCCCTTTAATCACAATGCTCCATGAACCCTGTCATCACAATGTTCCATGACAGTTGTCATCACAATGCTCCATGACCCTCTAATCACAATGCTCCATGCCCTTGTCATCACAATGCTCCAGAACTCTTGTCATCATAATGATGAATGCTCGTGTCATCACAAAGCTCCATGATACTTGTCATCACAATGTTCCATGGCCTTGTCATTACAATACTCCATGGCCCCTGTCTTCACAGTGCTCCATGATACCTTTTATCACAATTCTAGATGACCACTGTCATCACAATGGTCCAGGACACTTGTTATCACAATGATCCATGACCACTTACATCACAATGCTCCTTGACTCCTGTCATCACAATGCTCCATAGCCTATGCATTCGCAATGCTACATGGTCCCTGTAATCACATTGCTCCATGATCCATTTCATCACAATGCTCTATGACCACTGTCATTACAATGCCACATTATACCTGTCATCACAATGCTCCATGGCCCCTGTCAGCACAATGTTCCATTACAGATGTCAGCACTATCCTCCATGGTCCCTGTAATCACAATGCTCCATTCCCTTGTCAACGCAATGCTCCAGAACTCTTGTCATCATAATGCTCCATGCCCGTCTCATCACAATTCTCCATGACACTTTTCGTTAAAATGCTCCATGGCCTTTATCATCACAATGCTCCATGGCCCCTGTTATCACAGTGATCCATGGTACCTTTCATCACAATGCTAGATAACCTCTGTCATCACAATGCCCGATGACACCTGTCATCAGAATTGGCCATGGCCCTTGTCATCGCAATGCTCCATGCCCTTCTCACCACAATGCTCCAGAAATCTTGGCATCATAATGCTCCATGCCCGTCTCATCACAATGCTCCATGACACTTGTCATCAAAATCCTCCATGGCCTTTGTCATCACAATGCTCCATGGCCCCTGTTATCACAGTGCTCCATGTTACCTTTCATCACAATTCTAGATGACCACTGTCATCACAATGCCCCATGACACCTGTCATCACAACTCGCCATGGCCCTTGTCATCACAATGCTCCATGATCCATGTCATCACAATGTTCCTGGACACTTATCATCACAATGAACTATGACCACATTCATCACATTGCTCCATGATACCTTTCATCACAATGTTCTATGACCACTCTCATCACAATACCCCATGACGCCTATCATCATAATACTCCAAGGCCCCTCTCATCACAATGCTCCATGAACCCTGTCATCACAATGTTCCATGACACTTGTCATCACCGTGCTCCATGAACCCCTGTCATCACAATATTCACTGCCCATGTAATCACAATGTTCCTGGTCCCCTGTAATCACAGTGCTCCATACCCTTTTCATCACAATGCTCCAGAACTCTTGTCATCATAATGCTCCATGCCCGTGTCATCACAATGCTTGAAGAACCTTGTCATCATAATGCTCCATGAACGGTGTCATCACAATGATCCATGATCCCTGTCATCTCAATGCTCCATGATCTTTGTATTCACAATGCTCCATGGTCCCTATAATTGCGGTGATCCATGACACCTGTCATCACAATGCTCCCTGGTATATTTCATCACAATTCTAGATGACCACTGTCCTCACAGTGCTCCACGGCCCCTGTCGTCAGAGTCCTCCATGATACCTTTCATTACAATTCTACATGACCACTGTCATCACAATGCCCCATGACACCTGTCATCACAATTCGCCATGGCACTTGTCATCACAATGCTCCATGAACCATGTCATCAAAATGTTCATGGACACTTGTCATCACAATGCTCCATGACAACTTACATCACAATGCTCCTTGACCCCTGTCATTTCATTGCTCCATGGCCTATGCATTCACAATGCTCCATGGCTCCTGTAATCACATTGCTCCATGATCCCTTTCATCACAATGTTCCAAGACCGCTGTCATCACAATGCCCCATGACGCCTATCATCACAATGCTCCAAGGCCCCTCTCATCACAATGCTCCATCATCCCTGTCATCACAATGTTCCATGACACTAGCCCTCACAGTGCTCCATGACCCCAGTCATCACAATGCTCCATAGCCCTTGTCATCACAAGGCTCCATTAGCCCTGTCATCACAATGTTCCATGACTCTGGTCATCAAAATGCCTCATGATCCATTTAATCACAATGCTCCATGACTCCTTTCATCACATCCTCCATGATACTTGTCATTCCACAGCCCCATGACCTTTTTCAGAACAATGCTCCATGATACCAGTCATCACAATGCTCCATGCCCCTTTCAACACAATGCTCCATGACAACTGTCATCACAATGCTCCATGGCCTTTGTCATCACAATTATACATGGCCCCTGTGATCACAGTGCTCCATGACCCCTTTCATCACAATGCTCCATAACCACTGTCATCACAATGCCCCATGACCCCTGTCATCACAATGCTCCATGGCCCCTGTCATTACAATGCTCCATGACCACTGTCATCACAATATTCCATGATCGCTGTAATCACAATGACCCATGACACCTTTCCTCAGAAGGCTCCAGTACGCCTGTCATCACAATGCTCCAATGACCGTCTCATCACAATGCTGCATGATCCCTGTCAGCACAACGTTCCATGACAATTGTCATCACAATGCTCCATGACACCTGTCATCACAATGTTGCCTGCCCATGTCATCAAAATGCTCCATGTCCCCTGTAATCACAATGTTCCGTTACACCTGTCTTCACAATGTTCCCTGCCCATGTCATCACAATGCTCCATTACCAATGTAATCAAAATGTTCGCCTGCCCTTGTCATCAAAATGCTCCATGGCCCCTTTAATCACAATGCTCCATGAACCCTGTCATCACAATGTTCCATGACAGTTGTCATCACAATGCTCCATGACCCTGTAATCACAATGTTCCATTACACCTGTCTTCAGAATGTTCCCTGCCCATGTCATCACAATGCTCCATTACCAATGTAATCAAAATGTTCGCCTGCCCTTGTCATCAAAATGCTCCATGGCCCCTTTAATCACAATGCTCCATGAACCCTGTCATCACAATGTTCCATGACATTTGTCATCACAATGCTCCATGACCCTGTAATCACAATGCTCCATGCCCTTGTCATCACAATGCTCCAGAACTCTTGTCATCATAATGATGAATGCTCGTGTCATCACAAAGCTCCATGATACTTGTCATCACAATGTTCCATGGCCTTGTCATTACAATACTCCATGGCCCCTGACATCACAGTGCTCCATGATACCTTTTATCACAATTCTAGATGACCACTGTCATCACAATGCCCCAAGACACATGTCATCACAATTCGCCATGGCCCTTGCCATCACAATGCTCCATGACCCGTGTCATCACAATGGTCCAGGACACTTGTCATCACAATGATCCATGACCACTTACATCACAATGCTCCTTGACTCCTGTCATCACAATGCTCCATAGCCTATGCATTCGCAATGCTACATGGTGCCTGTAATCACATTGCTCCATGATCCATTTCATCACAATGCTCTATGACCACTGTCATTACAATGCCACATTATACCTGTCATCACAATGCTCCATGGCCCCTGTCAGCAAAATGTTCCATGACAGATGTCATCACTATCCTCCATGGTCCCTGTAATCACAATGCTCCATTCCCTTGTCAACACAATGCTCCAGAACTCTTGTCATCATAATGCTCCATGCCCGTCTCATCACAATTCTCCATGACACTTTTCATTAAAATGCTCCATGGCCTTTATCATCACAATGCTCCATGGCCCCTGTTATCACAGTGATCCATGGTACCTGTCATCACAATGCTAGATAACCTCTGTCATCACAATGCCCGATGACACCTGTCATCAGAATTGGCCATGGCCCTTGTCATCACAATGCTCCATGCCCTTGTCACCACAATGCTCCAGAACTCTTGGCATCATAATGCTCCATGCCCGTCTCATCACAATGCTCCATGACACTTGTCATCAAAATGCTCCATGGCCTTTGTCATCACAATGCTCCATGGCCCCTGTTATCACAGTGCTCCATGTTACCTTTCATCACAATTCTAGATGACCACTGTCATCACAATGCCCCAGGACACCTGTCATCAAAATTCGCCATGGCCCTTGTCATCACAATGCTCCATGATCCATGTCATCACAATGTTCCTGGACACTTATCATCACAATGAACTATGACCACATTCATCACAATGCTCCATGACCCCTGTCATCACACTGCTCCATGGCCTATGCATTCAAAATGCTCCATGGCCCCTGTGATCACATTGCTCCATGATCCCTTTCATCACAATGTTCTATGACCACTCTCATCACAATACCCCATGACGCCTATCATCATAATGCTCCAAGGCCCCTCTCATCACAATGCTCCATGAACCCTGTCATCACAATGTTCCATGACACTTGTCATCACCGTGCTCCATGAACCCCTGTCATCACAATATTCACTGCCCATGTAATCACAATGTTCCTGGTCCCCTGTAATCACAGTGCTCCATACCCTTTTCATCACAATGCTCCAGAACTCTTGTCATCATAATGCTCCATGCCCGTGTCATCACAATGCTTGAAGAACCTTGTCATCATAATGCTCCATGAACGGTGTCATCACAATGATCCATGATCCCTGTCATCTCAATGCTCCATGATCTTTGTATTCACAATGCTCCATGGTCCCTATAATTGCGGTGATCCATGACCCCTGTCATCACAATGCTCCCTGGTATATTTCATCACAATTCTACATGACCACTGTCCTCACAGTGCTCCACGGCCCCTGTCGTCAGAGTCCTCCATGATACCTTTCATTACAATTCTACATGACCACTGTCATCACAATGCCCCATGACACCTGTCATCACAATTCGCCATGGCACTTGTCATCACAATGCTCCATGAACCATGTCATCACAATGTTCATGGACACTTGTCATCACAATGCTCCATGACAACTTACATCACAATGCTCATTGACCCCTGTCATTTCATTGCTCCATGGCCTATGCATTCACAATGCTCCATGGCTCCTGTAATCACATTGCTCCATGATCCCTTTCATCACAATGTTCCAAGACCGCTGTCATCACAATGCCCCATGACGCCTATCATCATAATGCTCCAAGGCCCCTCTCATCACAATGCTCCATCATCCCTGTCATCACAATGTTCCATGACACTAGCCCTCACAGTGCTCCATGACCCCAGTCATCACAATGCTCCATAGCCCTTGTCATCACAAGGCTCCATTAGCCCTGTCATCACAATGTTCCATGACTCTGGTCATCAAAATGCCTCATGATCCATTTAATCACAATGCTCCATGACTCCTTTCATCACATCCTCCATGATACTTGTCATTCCACAGCCCCATGACCTTTTTCAGAACAATGCTCCATGATACCAGTCATCACAATGCTCCATGACCATTGTCGTCACAATGCTCCATGCCCCTTTCAACACAATGCTCCATGACAACTGTCATCACAATGCTCCATGGCCTTTGTCATCACAATTATACATGGCCCTTGTGATCACAGTGCTCCATGACCCCTTTCATCACAATGCTCCATAACCACTGTCATCACAATGCCCCATGACCCCTGTCATCACAATGCTCCATGGCCCCTGTCATTACAATGCTCCATGACCACTGTCATCACAATGTTCCATGATCGCTGTAATCACAATGACCCATGACACCTTTCCTCAGAAGGCTCCAGTACGCCTGTCATCACAATGCTCCAATGACCGTCTCATCACAATGCTGCATGATCCCTGTCAGCACAACGTTCCATGACAATTGTCATCACAATGCTCCATGACACCTGTCATCACAATGTTGCCTGCCCATGTCATCAAAATGCTCCATGTCCCCTGTAATCACAATGTTCCGTTACACCTGTCTTCACAATGTTCCCTGCCCATGTCATCACAATGCTCCATTACCAATGTAATCAAAATGTTCGCCTGCCCTTGTCATCAAAATGCTCCATGGCCCCTTTAATCACAATGCTCCATGAACCCTGTCATCACAATGTTCCATGACATTTGTCATCACAATGCTCCATGACCCTGTAATCACAATGCTCCATGCCCTTGTCATCACAATGCTCCAGAACTCTTGTCATCATAATGATGAATGCTCGTGTCATCACAAAGCTCCATGATACTTGTCATCACAATGTTCCATGGCCTTGTCATTACAATACTCCATGGCCCCTGACATCACAGTGCTCCATGATACCTTTTATCACAATTCTAGATGACCACTGTCATCACAATGCCCCAAGACACATGTCATCACAATTCGCCATGGCCCTTGCCATCACAATGCTCCATGACCCGTGTCATCACAATGGTCCAGGACACTTGTCATCACAATGATCCATGACCACTTACATCACAATGCTCCTTGACTCCTGTCATCACAATGCTCCATAGCCTATGCATTCGCAATGCTACATGGTGCCTGTAATCACATTGCTCCATGATCCATTTCATCACAATGCTCTATGACCACTGTCATTACAATGCCACATTATACCTGTCATCACAATGCTCCATGGCCCCTGTCAGCAAAATGTTCCATGACAGATGTCATCACTATCCTCCATGGTCCCTGTAATCACAATGCTCCATTCCCTTGTCAACACAATGCTCCAGAACTCTTGTCATCATAATGCTCCATGCCCGTCTCATCACAATTCTCCATGACACTTTTCATTAAAATGCTCCATGGCCTTTATCATCACAATGCTCCATGGCCCCTGTTATCACAGTGATCCATGGTACCTGTCATCACAATGCTAGATAACCTCTGTCATCACAATGCCCGATGACACCTGTCATCAGAATTGGCCATGGCCCTTGTCATCACAATGCTCCATGCCCTTGTCACCACAATGCTCCAGAACTCTTGGCATCATAATGCTCCATGCCCGTCTCATCACAATGCTCCATGACACTTGTCATCAAAATGCTCCATGGCCTTTGTCATCACAATGCTCCATGGCCCCTGTTATCACAGTGCTCCATGTTACCTTTCATCACAATTCTAGATGACCACTGTCATCACAATGCCCCAGGACACCTGTCATCAAAATTCGCCATGGCCCTTGTCATCACAATGCTCCATGATCCATGTCATCACAATGTTCCTGGACACTTATCATCACAATGAACTATGACCACATTCATCACAATGCTCCATGACCCCTGTCATCACACTGCTCCATGGCCTATGCATTCAAAATGCTCCATGGCCCCTGTGATCACATTGCTCCATGATCCCTTTCATCACAATGTTCTATGACCACTCTCATCACAATACCCCATGACGCCTATCATCATAATGCTCCAAGGCCCCTCTCATCACAATGCTCCATGAACCCTGTCATCACAATGTTCCATGACACTTGTCATCACCGTTCTCCATGAACCCCTGTCATCACAATATTCACTGCCCATGTAATCACAATGTTCCTGGTCCCCTGTAATCACAGTGCTCCATACCCTTTTCATCACAATGCTCCAGAACTCTTGTCATCATAATGCTCCATGCCCGTGTCATCACAATGCTTGAAGAACCTTGTCATCATAATGCTCCATGAACGGTGTCATCACAATGATCCATGATCCCTGTCATCTCAATGCTCCATGATCTTTGTATTCACAATGCTCCATGGTCCCTATAATTGCGGTGATCCATGACCCCTGTCATCACAATGCTCCCTGGTATATTTCATCACAATTCTAGATGAACACTGTCCTCACAGTGCTCCACGGCCCCTGTCGTCAGAGTCCTCCATGATACCTTTCATTACAATTCTACATGACCACTGTCATCACAATGCCCCATGACACCTGTCATCACAATTCGCCATGGCACTTGTCATCACAATGCTCCATGAACCATGTCATCACAATGTTCATGGACACTTGTCATCACAATGCTCCATGACAACTTACATCACAATGCTCCTTGACCCCTGTCATTTCATTGCTCCATGGCCTATGCATTCACAATGCTCCATGGCTCCTGTAATCACATTGCTCCATGATCCCTTTCATCACAATGTTCCAAGACCGCTGTCATCACAATGCCCCATGACGCCTATCATCATAATGCTCCAAGGCCCCTCTCATCACAATGCTCCATCATCCCTGTCATCACAATGTTCCATGACACTAGCCCTCACAGTGCTCCATGACCCCAGTCATCACAATGCTCCATAGCCCTTGTCATCACAAGGCTCCATTAGCCCTGTCATCACAATGTTCCATGACTCTGGTCATCAAAATGCCTCATGATCCATTTAATCACAATGCTCCATGACTCCTTTCATCACATCCTCCATGATACTTGTCATTCCACAGCCCCATGACCTTTTTCAGAACAATGCTCCATGATACCAGTCATCACAATGCTCCATGACCATTGTCGTCACAATGCTCCATGCCCCTTTCAACACAATGCTCCATGACAACTGTCATCACAATGCTCCATGGCCTTTGTCATCACAATTATACATGGCCCTTGTGATCACAGTGCTCCATGACCCCTTTCATCACAATGCTCCATAACCACTGTCATCACAATGCCCCATGACCCCTGTCATCACAATGCTCCATGGCCCCTGTCATTACAATGCTCCATAACCACTGTCATCACAATGTTCCATGATCGCTGTAATCACAATGACCCATGACACCTTTCCTCAGAAGGCTCCAGTACGCCTGTCATCACAATGCTCCAATGACCGTCTCATCACAATGCTGCATGATCCCTGTCAGCACAACGTTCCATGACAATTGTCATCACAATGCTCCATGACACCTGTCATCACAATGTTGCCTGCCCATGTCATCAAAATGCTCCATGTCCCCTGTAATCACAATGTTCCGTTACACCTGTCTTCACAATGTTCCCTGCCCATGTCATCACAATGCTCCATTACCAATGTAATCAAAATGTTCGCCTGCCCTTGTCATCAAAATGCTCCATGGCCCCTTTAATCACAATGCTCCATGAACCCTGTCATCACAATGTTCCATGACATTTGTCATCACAATGCTCCATGACCCTGTAATCACAATGCTCCATGCCCTTGTCATCACAATGCTCCAGAACTCTTGTCATCATAATGATGAATGCTCGTGTCATCACAAAGCTCCATGATACTTGTCATCACAATGTTCCATGGCCTTGTCATTACAATACTCCATGGCCCCTGACATCACAGTGCTCCATGATACCTTTTATCACAATTCTAGATGACCACTGTCATCACAATGCCCCAAGACACATGTCATCACAATTCGCCATGGCCCTTGCCATCACAATGCTCCATGACCCGTGTCATCACAATGGTCCAGGACACTTGTCATCACAATGATCCATGACCACTTACATCACAATGCTCCTTGACTCCTGTCATCACAATGCTCCATAGCCTATGCATTCGCAATGCTACATGGTCCCTGTAATCACATTGCTCCATGATCCATTTCATCACAATGCTCTATGACCACTGTCATTACAATGCCACATTATACCTGTCATCACAATGCTCCATGGCCCCTGTCAGCAAAATGTTCCATGACAGATGTCATCACTATCCTCCATGGTCCCTGTAATCACAATGCTCCATTCCCTTGTCAACACAATGCTCCAGAACTCTTGTCATCATAATGCTCCATGCCCGTTTCATCACAATTCTCCATGACACTTTTCATTAAAATGCTCCATGGCCTTTATCATCACAATGCTCCATGGCCCCTGTTATCACAGTGATCCATGGTACCTGTCATCACAATGCTAGATAACCTCTGTCATCACAATGCCCGATGACACCTGTCATCAGAATTGGCCATGGCCCTTGTCATCACAATGCTCCATGCCCTTGTCACCACAATGCTCCAGAACTCTTGGCATCATAATGCTCCATGCCCGTCTCATCACAATGCTCCATGACACTTGTCATCAAAATGCTCCATGGCCTTTGTCATCACAATGCTCCATGGCCCCTGTTATCACAGTGCTCCATGTTACCTTTCATCACAATTCTAGATGACCACTGTCATCACAATGCCCCAGGACACCTGTCATCAAAATTCGCCATGGCCCTTGTCATCACAATGCTCCATGATCCATGTCATCACAATGTTCCTGGACACTTATCATCACAATGAACTATGACCACATTCATCACAATGCTCCATGACCCCTGTCATCACACTGCTCCATGGCCTATGCATGCAAAATGCTCCATGGCCCCTGTGATCACATTGCTCCATGATCCCTTTCATCACAATGTTCTATGACCACTCTCATCACAATACCCCATGACGCCTATCATCATAATGCTCCAAGGCCCCTCTCATCACAATGCTCCATGAACCCTGTCATCACAATGTTCCATGACACTTGTCATCACAGTGCTCCATGAACCCCTGTCATCACAATATTCACTGCCCATGTAATCACAATGCTCCTGGTCCCCTGTAATCACAGTGCTCCATACACTTTTCATCACAATGCTCCAGAACTCTTGTCATCATAATGCTCCATGCCCGTGTCATCACAATGCTCCATGAACCGTGTCATCACAAGGTTCCAGGACCCTTGTCATCACAATGATCCATGACCCCTGTCATCTCAATGCTCCATGATCTTTGTATTCACAATGCTCCATGGCCCCTATAATTGCGGTGAACCATGACCCCTGTCATTACAATGCTCCCTGGTATATTTCATCACAATTCTAGATGACCACTGTCATCACAGTGCTCCACGGCCCCTGTTGTCAGAGTCCTCCATGATACCATTCATTACAATTCTACATGACCACTGTCATCACAATGCCCCATGACACCTGTCATCACAATTCGCCATGGCACTTGTCATCACAATGCCACATGACACCTGTCATCACAATTCGCCATGGCACTTCTCATCACAATGCTCCATGAACCATATCATCTCAATGTTCATGGACACTTGTCATCACAATGCTCCATGACAAGTTACATCACAATGCTCATTGACCCCTGTCATTTCATTGCTCCATGGCCTATGCATTCACAATGCTCCATGGCTCCTGTAATCACATTGCTCCATGATCCCTTTCATCACAATGCTCCAAGACCGCTGTCATCACAATGCCCCATGATGCCTATCATCATAATGCTCCAAGGCCCCCACTCATCACAATGCTCCATGATCCCTGTCATCACAATGTTCCATGACACTAGTCATCACAGTGCTCCATGACCCCTGTCATCACAATATTCACTGCCCATGTAAACACAATGCTCCTGGTCCCCTGTAATCACAATGCTCCATACCCTTGTCATCACAATGCTCCAGAACTCTTGTCATCATAATGCTCCACGCCCGTGTCATCACAGTGCTCCATGACCATTTTCATCACAATGCTCCTTGACCCCTGTCATCACCATGCTCTATGAACACTGTGATCACAATGCCACATGACACCTGTCATCACAGTGCTCTATAGCCCCTGTCAGCACAATGTTCCATGACAGGTATCATCACAATGATCCATGACTGCAGTCATCACAATGTTCCCTGCCCTTGTCATCTCTATGCTCCCTGGCCCCTGTCCTCACAATGCTCCATGCTCATATCATCACAATGCTCCATTACCCATGTCATCGTAGTGATCCATGACCCCTTTCATCACAATGCTCCATGACCCCAGTCATCAAAATGCTCCATAGCGCTTGTCATCACAATGCTCCATTATCCCTGTCATCACAATGTTCCATAACTCTGGTCATCAAAATGCCTCATGATCCATTTAATCACAATGCTCCATGACTCCTTTCATCACATCCTCCATGATACTTGTCATTACACTGCCCCATGACCTTTTTCACAACAATGCTCCATGATACCAGTCATCACAATGCTCCATGACCATTGTCGTCACAATGCTCCATGCCCCTTTCAACACAATGCTCCATGACAACTGTCATCACAATGCTCCATGGCCTTTGTCATCACAATTGTACATGGCCCCTGTGATCACAGTGCTCCATGGCCCCTTTCATCACAATGCTCCATGACCCCTGTCATCACAATGCTCCATGGCCCCTGTCATTAGAATGCTCCATGACCACTGTCATCACAATGTTCCATGATCGCTGTAATCACAATGACCCATGACACATTTCCTCAGAAGGCTCCAGTACGCCTGTCATCACAATGCTCCAATGACTGTCTCATCGCAATGCTGCATGATCCCTGTCAGCACAACGTTCCATGACAATTGTCATCACAATGCTCCATGACACCTGTCATCACAATGTTGCCTGCCCATGTCATCAAAATGCTCTATGTCCCCTGTAATCACAATGTTCCGTTACACCTGTCTTCACAATGTTCCCTGCCCATGTCATCACAATGCTCCATTACCAATGTAATCAAAATGTTCGCCTGCCCTTGTCATCAAAATGCTCCATGGCCCCTTTAATCACAATGCTCCATGAACCCTGTCATCACAATGTTCCATGACATTTGTCATCACAATGCTCCATGACCCTGTAATCACAATGCTCCATGCCCTTGTCATCACAATGCTGCAGAACTCTTGTCATCATAATGATGAATGCTCGTGTCATCACAAAGCTCCATGATACTTGTCATCACAATGTTCCATGGCCTTGTCATTACAATACTCCATGGCCCCTGACATCACAGTGCTCCATGAAACCTTTTATCACAATTCTAGATGACCACTGTCATCACAATGCCCCAAGACACATGTCATCACAATTCGCCATGGCCCTTGCCATCACAATGCTCCATGACCCGTGTCATCACAATGGTCCAGGACACTTGTCATCACAATGATCCATGACCACTTACATCACAATGCTCCTTGACTCCTGTCATCACAATGCTCCATAGCCTATGCATTCGCAATGCTACATGGTCCCTGTAATCACATTGCTCCATGATCCATTTCATCACAATGCTCTATGACCACTGTCATTACAATGCCACATTATACCTGTCATCACAATGCTCCATGGCCCCTGTCAGCAAAATGTTCCATGACAGATGTCATCACTATCCTCCATGGTCCCTGTAATCACAATGCTCCATTCCCTTGTCAACACAATGCTCCAGAACTCTTGTCATCATAATGCTCCATGCCCGTCTCATCACAATTCTCCATGACACTTTTCATTAAAATGCTCCATGGCCTTTATCATCACAATGCTCCATGGCCCCTGTTATCACAGTGATCCATGGTACCTGTCATCACAATGCTAGATAACCTCTGTCATCACAATGCCCGATGACACCTGTCATCAGAATTGGCCATGGCCCTTGTCATCACAATGCTCCATGCCCTTGTCACCACAATGCTCCAGAACTCTTGGCATCATAATGCTCCATGCCCGTCTCATCACAATGCTCCATGACACTTGTCATCAAAATGCTCCATGGCCTTTGTCATCACAATGCTCCATGGCCCCTGTTATCACAGTGCTCCATGTTACCTTTCATCACAATTCTAGATGACCACTGTCATCACAATGCCCCAGGACATCTGCCATCAAAATTCGCCATGGCACTTGTCATCACAATGCTCCATGAACCATGTCATCACAATGTTCATGGACACTTGTCATCACAATGCTCCATGACAACTTACATCACAATGCTCCTTGACCCCTGTCATTTCATTGCTCCATGGCCTATGCATTCACAATGCTCCATGGCTCCTGTAATCACATTGCTCCATGATCCCTTTCATCACAATGTTCCAAGACCGCTGTCATCACAATGCCCCATGACGCCTATCATCATAATGCTCCAAGGCCCCTCTCATCACAATGCTCCATGATCCCTGTCATCACAATGTTCCATGACACTAGTCATCACAGTGCTCCATGACCCCAGTCATCACAATGCTCCATAGCCCTTGTCATCACAAGGCTCCATTAGCCCTGTCATCACAATGTTCCATGACTCTGGTCATCAAAATGCCTCATGATCCATTTAATCACAATGCTCCATGACTCCTTTCATCACATCCTCCATGATACTTGTCATTCCACTGCCCCATGACCTTTTTCACAACAATGCTCCATGATACCAGTCATCACAATGCTCCATGACCATTGTCGTCACAATGCTCCATGCCCCTTTCAACACAATGCTCCATGACAACTGTCATCACAATGCTCCATGGCCTTTGTCATCACAATTATACATGGCCCCTGTGATCACAATGCCCCATGACCCCTGTCATCACAATGCTCCATGGCCCCTGTCATTACAATGCTCCATGACCACTGTCATCACAATGTTCCATGATCGCTGTAATCACAATGACCCATGACACCTTTCCTCAGAAGGCTCCAGTACGCCTGTCATCACAATGCTCCAATGACCGTCTCATCACAATGCTCCATGATCCCTGTCAGCACAACGTTCCATGACAATTGTCATCCCAATGCTCCATGACACCTGTCATCACAATGTTGCCTGCCCATGTCATCAAAATGCTCCATGTCCACTGTAATCACAATGTTCCGTTACACCTGTCTTCACAATGTTCCCTGCCCATGTCATCACAATGCTCCATTACCAATGTAATCAAAATGTTCGCCTGCCCTTGTCATCAAAATGCTCCATGGCCCCTTTAATCACAATGCTCCATGAACCCTGTCATCACAATGTTCCATGACAGTTGTCATCACAATGCTCCATGACCCTCTAATCACAATGCTCCATGCCCTTGTCATCACAATGCTCCAGAACTCTTGTCATCATAATGATGAATGCTCGTGTCATCACAAAGCTCCATGATACTTGTCATCACAATGTTCCATGGCCTTGTCATTACAATACTCCATGGCCCCTGACATCACAGTGCTCCATGAAACCTTTTATCACAATTCTAGATGACCACTGTCATCACAATGCCCCAAGACACATGTCATCACAATTCGCCATGGCCCTTGCCATCACAATGCTCCATGACCCGTGTCATCACAATGGTCCAGGACACTTGTCATCACAATGATCCATGACCACTTACATCACAATGCTCCTTGACTCCTGTCATCACAATGCTCCATAGCCTATGCATTCGCAATGCTACATGGTCCCTGTAATCACATTGCTCCATGATCCATTTCATCACAATGCTCTATGACCACTGTCATTACAATGCCACATTATACCTGTCATCACAATGCTCCATGGCCCCTGTCAGCAAAATGTTCCATGACAGATGTCATCACTATCCTCCATGGTCCCTGTAATCACAATGCTCCATTCCCTTGTCAACACAATGCTCCAGAACTCTTGTCATCATAATGCTCCATGCCCGTCTCATCACAATTCTCCATGACACTTTTCATTAAAATGCTCCATGGCCTTTATCATCACAATGCTCCATGGCCCCTGTTATCACAGTGATCCATGGTACCTGTCATCACAATGCTAGATAACCTCTGTCATCACAATGCCCGATGACACCTGTCATCAGAATTGGCCATGGCCCTTGTCATCACAATGCTCCATGCCCTTGTCACCACAATGCTCCAGAACTCTTGGCATCATAATGCTCCATGCCCGTCTCATCACAATGCTCCATGACACTTGTCATCAAAATGCCCCATGGCCTTTGTCATCACAATGCTCCATGGCCCCTGTTATCACAGTGCTCCATGTTACCTTTCATCACAATTCTAGATGACCACTGTCATCACAATGCCCCAGGACATCTGCCATCAAAATTCGCCATGGCACTTGTCATCACAATGCTCCATGAACCATGTCATCACAATGTTCATGGACACTTGTCATCACAATGCTCCATGACAACTTACATCACAATGCTCCTTGACCCCTGTCATTTCATTGCTCCATGGCCCATGCATTCACAATGCTCCATGGCTCCTGTAATCACATTGCTCCATGATCCCTTTCATCACAATGTTCCAAGACCGCTGTCATCACAATGCCCCATGACGCCTATCATCATAATGCTCCAAGGCCCCTCTCATCACAATGCTCCATGATCCCTGTCATCACAATGTTCCATGACACTAGTCATCACAGTGCTCCATGACCCCAGTCATCACAATGCTCCATAGCCCTTGTCATCACAAGGCTCCATTAGCCCTGTCATCACAATGTTCCATGACTCTGGTCATCAAAATGCCTCATGATCCATTTAATCACAATGCTCCATGACTCCTTTCATCACATCCTCCATGATACTTGTCATTCCACTGGCCCATGACCTTTTTCACAACAATGCTCCATGATACCAGTCATCACAATGCTCCATGACCATTGTCGTCACAATGCTCCATGCCCCTTTCAACACAATGCTCCATGACAACTGTCATCACAATGCTCCATGGCCTTTGTCATCACAATTATACATGGCCCCTGTGATCACAATGCCCCATAACCCCTGTCATCACAATGCTCCATGGCCCCTGTCATTACAATGCTCCATGACCACTGTCATCACAATGTTCCATGATCGCTGTAATCACAATGACCCATGACACCTTTCCTCAGAAGGCTCCAGTACGCCTGTCATCACAATGCTCCAATGACCGTCTCATCACAATGCTCCATGATCCCTGTCAGCACAACGTTCCATGACAATTGTCATCCCAATGCTCCATGACACCTGTCATCACAATGTTGCCTGCCCATGTCATCAAAATGCTCCATGTCCCCTGTAATCACAATGTTCCGTTACACCTGTCTTCACAATGTTCCCTGCCCATGTCATCACAATGCTCCATTACCAATGTAATCAAAATGTTCGCCTGCCCTTGTCATCAAAATGCTCCATGGCCCCTTTAATCACAATGCTCCATGAACCCTGTCATCACAATGTTCCATGACAGTTGTCATCACAATGCTCCATGACCCTCTAATCACAATGCTCCATGCCCTTGTCATCACAATGCTCCAGAACTCTTGTCATCATAATGATGAATGCTCGTGTCATCACAAAGCTCCATGATACTTGTCATCACAATGTTCCATGGCCTTGTCATTACAATACTCCATGGCCCCTGTCATCACAGTGCTCCATGATACCTTTTATCACAATTCCAAATGACCACTGTCATCACAATGGTCCAGGACACTTGTTATCACAATGATCCATGACCACTTACATCACAATGCTCCTTGACTCCTGTCATCACAATGCTCCATAGCCTATGCATTCGCAATGCTACATGGTCCCTGTAATCACATTGCTCCATGATCCATTTCATCACAATGCTCTATGACCACTGTCATTACAATGCCACATTATACCTGTCATCACAATGCTCCATGGCCCCTGTCAGCACAATGTTCCATTACAGATGTCAGCACTATCCTCCATGGTCCCTGTAATCACAATGCTCCATTCCCTTGTCAACGCAATGCTCCAGAACTCTTGTCATCATAATGCTCCATGCCCGTCTCATCACAATTCTCCATGACACTTTTCGTTAAAATGCTCCATGGCCTTTATCATCATAATGCTCCATGGCCCCTGTTATCACAGTGATCCATGGTACCTTTCATCACAATGCTAGATAACCTCTGTCATCACAATGCCCGATGACACCTGTCATCAGAATTGGCCATGGCCCTTGTCATCGCAATGCTCCATGCCCTTCTCACCACAATGCTCCAGAAATCTTGGCATCATAATGCTCCATGCCCGTCTCATCACAATGCTCCATGACACTTGTCATCAAAATCCTCCATGGCCTTTGTCATCACAATGCTCCATGGCCCCTGTTATCACAGTGCTCCATGTTACCTTTCATCACAATTTTGGATGACCACTGTCATCACAATGCCCCATGACACCTGTCATCACAACTCGCCATGGCCCTTGTCATCACAATGCTCCATGATCCATGTCATCACAATGTTCCTGGACACTTATCATCACAATGAACTATGACCACATTCATCACATTGCTCCATGATACCTTTCATCACAATGTTCTATGACCACTCTCATCACAATACCCCATGACGCCTATCATCATAATGCTCCAAGGCCCCTCTCATCACAATGCTCCATGAACCCTGTCATCACAATGTTCCATGACACTTGTCATCACCGTGCTCCATGAACCCCTGTCATCACAATATTCACTGCCCATGTAATCACAATGTTCCTGGTCCCCTGTAATCACAGTGCTCCATACCCTTTTCATCACAATGCTCCAGAACTCTTGTCATCATAATGCTCCATGCCCGTGCCATCACAATGCTTGAAGAACCTTGTCATCATAATGCTCCATGAACGGTGTCATCACAATGATCCATGATCCCTGTCATCTCAATGCTCCATGATCTTTGTATTCACAATGCTCCATGGCCCCTATAATTGCGGTGATCCATGACCCCTGTCATCACAATGCTCCCTGGTATATTTCATCACAATTCTAGATGACCACTGTCCTCACAGTGCTCCACGGCCCCTGTCGTCAGAGTCCTCCATGATACCTTTCATTACAATTCTACATGACCACTGTCATCACAATGCCCCATGACACCTGTCATCACAATTCGCCATGGCACTTGTCATCACAATGCTCCATGAACCATGTCATCACAATGTTCATGGACACTTGTCATCACAATGCTCCATGACAACTTACATCACAATGCTCTTTGACCCCTGTCATTTCATTGCTCCATGGCCTATGCATTCACAATGCTCCATGGCTCCTGTAATCACATTGCTCCATGATCCCTTTCATCACAATGTTCCAAGACCGCTGTCATCACAATGCCCCATGACGCCTATCATCATAATGCTCCAAGGCCCCTCTCATCACAATGCTCCATCATCCCTGTCATCACAATGTTCCATGACACTAGTCATCACAGTGCTCCATGACCCCAGTCATCACAATGCTCCATAGCCCTTGTCATCACAAGGCTCCATTAGCCCTGTCATCACAATGTTCCATGACTCTGGTCATCAAAATGCCTCATGATCCATTTAATCACAATGCTCCATGACTCCTTTCATCACATCCTCCATGATACTTGTCATTCCACTGCCCCATGACCTTTTTCAGAACAATGCTCCATGATACCAGTCATCACAATGCTCCATGACCATTGTCATCACAATGCTCCATGCCCCTTTCAACACAATGCTCCATGACAACTGTCATCACAATGCTCCATGGCCTTGTCATCACAATTATACATGGCCCCTGTGATCACAGTGCTCCATGACCCCTTTCATCACAATGCTCCATGACCACTGTCATCACAATGCCCCATAACCCCTGTCATCACAATGCTCCATGGCCCCTGTCATTACAATGCTCCATGACCACTGTCATCACAATATTCCATGATCGCTGTAATCACAATGACCCATGACACCTTTCCTCAGAAGGCTCCAGTACGCCTGTCATCACAATGCTCCAACGACCGTCTCATCACAATGCTGCATGATCCCTGTCAGCACAACGTTCCATGACAATTGTCATCACCATGCTCCATGACACCTGTCATCACAATGTTGCCTGCACATGTCATCAAAATGCTCCATGTCCCCTGTAATCACAATGTTCCGTTACACCTGTCTTCACAATGTTCCCTGCCCATGTCATCACAATGCTCCATTACCAATGTAATCAAAATGTTCGCCTGCCCTTGTCATCAAAATGCTCCATGGCCCCTTTAATCACAATGCTCCATGAACCCTGTCATCACAATGTTCCATGACAGTTGTCATCACAATGCTCCATGACCCTCTAATCACAATGCTCCAGGCCCTTGTCATCACAATGCTCCAGAACTCTTCTCATCATAATGATGAATGCTCGTGTCATCACAAAGCTCCATGATACTTGTCATCACAATGTTCCATGGCCTTGTCATTACAATACTCCATGGCCCCTGTCATCACAGTGCTCCATGATACCTTTTATCACAATTCTAGATGACCACTGTCATCACAATGGTCCAGGACACTTGTCATCACAATGATCCATGACCACTTACATCACAATGCTCCTTGACTCCTGTCATCACAATGCTCCATAGCCTATGCATTCGCAATGCTACATGGTCCCTGTAATCACATTGCTCCATGATCCATTTCATCACAATGCTCTATGACCACTGTCATTACAATGCCACATTATACCTGTCATCACAATGCTCCATGGCCCCTGTCAGCACAATGTTCCATGACAGATGTCATCACTCTCCTCCACGGTCCCTGTAATCACAATGCTCCATTCCCTTGTCAACGCAATGCTCCAGAACTCTTGTCATCATAATGCTCCATGCCCGTCTCATCACAATTCTCAATGACACTTTTCATTAAAATGCTCCATGGCCTTTATCATCACAATGCTCCATGGCCCCTGTTATCACAGTGATCCATGGTACCTGTCATCACAATGCTAGATAACCTCTGTCATCACAATGCCCGATGACACCTGTCATCAGAATTGGCCATGGCCCTTGTCATCACAATGCTCCATGCCCTTGTCACCACAATGCTCCAGAACTCTTGGCATCATAATGCTCCATGCCCGTCTCATCACAATGCTCCATGACACTTGTCATCAAAATGCCCCATGGCCTTTGTCATCACAATGCTCCATGGCCCCTGTTATCACAGTGCTCCATGTTACCTTTCATCACAATTCTAGATGACCACTGTCATCACAATGCCCCAGGACATCTGCCATCAAAATTCGCCATGGCACTTGTCATCACAATGCTCCATGAACCATGTCATCACAATGTTCATGGACACTTGTCATCACAATGCTCCATGACAACTTACATCACAATGCTCCTTGACCCCTGTCATTTCATTGCTCCATGGCCTATGCATTCACAATGCTCCATGGCTCCTGTAATCACATTGCTCCATGATCCCTTTCATCACAATGTTCCAAGACCGCTGTCATCACAATGCCCCATGACGCCTATCATCATAATGCTCCAAGGCCCCTCTCATCACAATGCTCCATGATCCCTGTCATCACAATGTTCCATGACACTAGTCATCACAGTGCTCCATGACCCCAGTCATCACAATGCTCCATAGCCCTTGTCATCACAAGGCTCCATTAGCCCTGTCATCACAATGTTCCATGACTCTGGTCATCAAAATGCCTCATGATCCATTTAATCACAATGCTCCATGACTCCTTTCATCACATCCTCCATGATACTTGTCATTCCACTGCCCCATGACCTTTTTCACAACAATGCTCCATGATACCAGTCATCACAATGCTCCATGACCATTGTCGTCACAATGCTCCATGCCCCTTTCAACACAATGCTCCATGACAACTGTCATCACAATGCTCCATGGCCTTTGTCATCACAATTGTACATGGCCCCTGTGATCACAGTGCTCCATGGCCCCTTTCATCACAATGCTCCATGACCACTGTCATCAAAATGCCCCATGACCCCTGTCATCACAATGCTCCATGGCCCCTGTCATTACAATGCTCCATGACCACTGTCATCACAATGTTCCATGATCGCTGTAATCACAATGACCCATGACACATTTCCTCAGAAGGCTCCAGTACGCCTGTCATCACAATGCTCCAATGACCGTCTCATCACAATGCTCCATGATCCCTGTCAGCACAACGTTCCATGACAATTGTCATCCCAATGCTCCATGACACCTGTCATCACAATGTTGCCTGCCCATGTCATCAAAATGCTCCATGTCCCCTGTAATCACAATGTTCCGTTACACCTGTCTTCACAATGTTCCCTGCCCATGTCATCACAATGCTCCATTACCAATGTAATCAAAATGTTCGCCTGCCCTTGTCATCAAAATGCTCCATGGCCCCTTTAATCACAATGCTCCATGAACCCTGTCATCACAATGTTCCTTGACAGTTGTCATCACAATGCTCCATGACCCTCTAATCACAATGCTCCATGCCCTTGTCATCACAATGCTCCAGAACTCTTGTCATCATAATGATGAATGCTCGTGTCATCACAAAGCTCCATGATACTTGTCATCACAATGTTCCATGGCCTTGTCATTACAATACTCCATGGCCCCTGTCATCACAGTGCTCCATGATACCTTTTATCACAATTCTAGATGACCACTGTCATCACAATGGTCCAGGACACTTGTTATCACAATGATCCATGACCACTTACATCACAATGCTCCTTGACTCCTGTCATCACAATGCTCCATAGCCTATGCATTCGCAATGCTACATGGTCCCTGTAATCACATTGCTCCATGATCCATTTCATCACAATGCTCTATGACCACTGTCTTTACAATGCCACATTATACCTGTCATCACAATGCTCCATGGCCCCTGTCAGCACAATGTTCCATTACAGATGTCAGCACTATCCTCCATGGTCCCTGTAATCACAATGCTCCATTCCCTTGTCAACGCAATGCTCCAGAACTCTTGTCATCATAATGCTCCATGCCCGTCTCATCACAATTCTCCATGACACTTTTCGTTAAAATGCTCCATGGCCTTTATCATCACAATGCTCCATGGCCCCTGTTATCACAGTGATCCATGGTACCTTTCATCACAATGCTAGATAACCTCTGTCATCACAATGCCCGATGACACCTGTCATCAGAATTGGCCATGGCCCTTGTCATCGCAATGCTCCATGCCCTTCTCACCACAATGCTCCAGAAATCTTGGCATCATAATGCTCCATGCCCGTCTCATCACAATGCTCCATGACACTTGTCATCAAAATCCTCCATGGCCTTTGTCATCACAATGCTCCATGGCCCCTGTTATCACAGTGCTCCATGTTACCTTTCATCACAATTCTAGATGACCACTGTCATCACAATGCCCCATGACACCTGTCATCACAACTCGCCATGGCCCTTGTCATCACAATGCTCCATGATCCATGTCATCACAATGTTCCTGGACACTTATCATCACAATGAACTATGACCACATTCATCACATTGCTCCATGATACCTTTCATCACAATGTTCTATGACCACTCTCATCACAATACCCCATGACGCCTATCATCATAATGCTCCAAGGCCCCTCTCATCACAATGCTCCATGAACCCTGTCATCACAATGTTCCATGACACTTGTCATCACCGTGCTCCATGAACCCCTGTCATCACAATATTCACTGCCCATGTAATCACAATGTTCCTGGTCCCCTGTAATCACCGTGCTCCATAACCTTTTCATCACAATGCTCCAGAACTCTTGTCATCATAATGCTCCATGCCCGTGTCATCACAATGCTTGAAGAACCTTGTCATCATAATGCTCCATGAACGGTGTCATCACAATGATCCATGATCCCTGTCATCTCAATGCTCCATGATCTTTGTATTCACAATGCTCCATGGCCCCTATAATTGCGGTGATCCATGACCCCTGTCATCACAATGCTCCCTGGTATATTTCATCACAATTCTAGATGACCACTGTCCTCACAGTGCTCCACGGCCCCTGTCGTCAGAGTCCTCCATGATACCTTTCATTACAATTCTACATGACCACTGTCATCACAATGCCCCATGACACCTGTCATCACAATTCGCCATGGCACTTGTCATCACAATGCTCCATGAACCATGTCATCACAATGTTCATGGACACTTGTCATCACAATGCTCCATGACAACTTACATCACAATGCTCCTTGACCCCTGTCATTTCATTGCTCCATGGCCTATGCATTCACAATGCTCCATGGCTCCTGTAATCACATTGCTCCATGATCCCTTTCATCACAATGTTCCAAGACCGCTGTCATCACAATGCCCCATGACGCCTATCATCATAATGCTCCAAGGCCCCTCTCATCACAATGCTCCATCATCCCTGTCATCACAATGTTCCATGACACTAGTCATCACAGTGCTCCATGACCCCAGTCATCACAATGCTCCATAGCCCTTGTCATCACAAGGCTCCATTAGCCCTGTCATCACAATGTTCCATGACTCTGGTCATCAAAATGCCTCATGATCCATTTAATCACAATGCTCCATGACTCCTTTCATCACATCCTCCATGATACTTGTCATTCCACAGCCCCATGACCTTTTTCAGAACAATGCTCCATGATACCAGTCATCACAATGCTCCATGACCATTGTCGTCACAATGCTCCATGCCCCTTTCAACACAATGCTCCATGACAACTGTCATCACAATGCTCCATGGCCTTTGTCATCACAATTATACATGGCCCCTGTGATCACAGTGCTCCATGACCCCTTTCATCACAATGCTCCATAACCACTGTCATCACAATGCCCCATGACCCCTGTCATCACAATGCTCCATGGCCCCTGTCATTACAATGCTCCATGACCACTGTCATCACAATATTCCATGATCGCTGTAATCACAATGACCCATGACACCTTTCCTCAGAAGGCTCCAGTACGCGTGTCATCACAATGCTCCAATGACCGTCTCATCACAATGCTGCATGATCCCTGTCAGCACAACGTTCCATGACAATTGTCATCACAATGCTCCATGACACCTGTCATCACAATGTTGCCTGCCCATGTCATCAAAATGCTCCATGTCCCCTGTAATCACAATGTTCCGTTACACCTGTCTTCACAATGTTCCCTGCCCATGTCATCACAATGCTCCATTACCAATGTAATCAAAATGTTCGCCTGCCCTTGTCATCAAAATGCTCCATGGCCCCTTTAATCACAATGCTCCATGAACCCTGTCATCACAATGTTCCATGACAGTTGTCATCACAATGCTCCATGACCCTGTAATCACAATGTTCCATTACACCTGTCTTCACAATGTTCCCTGCCCATGTCATCACAATGCTCCATTACCAATGTAATCAAAATGTTCGCCTGCCCTTGTCATCAAAATGCTCCATGGCCCCTTTAATCACAATGCTCCATGAACCCTGTCATCACAATGTTCCATGACATTTGTCATCACAATGCTCCATGACCCTGTAATCACAATGCTCCATGCCCTTGTCATCACAATGCTCCAGAACTCTTGTCATCATAATGATGAATGCTCGTGTCATCACAAAGCTCCATGATACTTGTCATCACAATGTTCCATGGCCTTGTCATTACAATACTCCATGGCCCCTGACATCACAGTGCTCCATGATACCTTTTATCACAATTCTAGATGACCACTGTCATCACAATGCCCCAAGACACATGTCATCACAATTCGCCATGGCCCTTGCCATCACAATGCTCCATGACCCGTGTCATCACAATGGTCCAGGACACTTGTCATCACAATGATCCATGACCACTTACATCACAATGCTCCTTGACTCCTGTCATCATAATGCTCCATAGCCTATGCATTCGCAATGCTACATGGTGCCTGTAATCACATTGCTCCATGATCCATTTCATCACAATGCTCTATGACCACTGTCATTACAATGCCACATTATACCTGTCATCACAATGCTCCATGGCCCCTGTCAGCAAAATGTTCCATGACAGATGTCATCACTATCCTCCATGGTCCCTGTAATCACAATGCTCCATTCCCTTGTCAACACAATGCTCCAGAACTCTTGTCATCATAATGCTCCATGCCCGTCTCATCACAATTCTCCATGACACTTTTCAGTAAAATGCTCCATGGCCTTTATCATCACAATGCTCCATGGCCCCTGTTATCACAGTGATCCATGGTACCTGTCATCACAATGCTAGATAACCTCTGTCATCACAATGCCCGATGACACCTGTCATCAGAATTGGCCATGGCCCTTGTCATCACAATGCTCCATGCCCTTGTCACCACAATGCTCCAGAACTCTTGGCATCATAATGCTCCATGCCCGTCTCATCACAATGCTCCATGACACTTGTCATCAAAATGCTCCATGGCCTTTGTCATCACAATGCTCCATGGCCCCTGTTATCACAGTGCTCCATGTTACCTTTCATCACAATTCTAGATGACCACTGTCATCACAATGCCCCAGGACACCTGTCATCAAAATTCGCCATGGCCCTTGTCATCACAATGCTCCATGATCCATGTCATCACAATGTTCCTGGACACTTATCATCACAATGAACTATGACCACATTCATCACAATGCTCCATGACCCCTGTCATCACACTGCTCCCTGGTATATTTCATCACAATTCTAGATGACCACTGTCCTCACAGTGCTCCACGGCCCCTGTCGTCAGAGTCCTCCATGATACCTTTCATTACAATTCTACATGACCACTGTCATCACAATGCCCCATGACACCTGTCATCACAATTCGCCATGGCACTTGTCATCACAATGCTCCATGAACCATGTCATCACAATGTTCATGGACACTTGTCATCACAATGCTCCATGACAACTTACATCACAATGCTCCTTGACCCCTGTCATTTCATTGCTCCATGGCCTATGCATTCACAATGCTCCATGGCTCCTGTAATCACATTGCTCCATGATCCCTTTCATCACAATGCTCCAAGACCGCTGTCATCACAATGCCCCATGACGCCTATCATCATAATGCTCCAAGGCCCCTCTCATCACAATGCTCCATGATCCCTGTCATCACAATGTTCCATGACACTAGTCATCACAGTGCTCCATGACCCCTGTCATCACAATATTCACTGCCCATGTAATCACAATGCTCCTGGTCCCCTGTAATCACAGTGCTCCATACCCTTTTCATCACAATGCTCCAGAACTCTTGTCATCATAATGCTCCATGCCCGTGTCATCACAATGCTTGAAGAACATTGTCATCACAATGCTCCATGAACCGTGTCATCACAAGGTTCCAGGACCCTTGTCATCACAATGATCCATGACCCCTGTCATCTCAATGCTCCATGATCTTTGTATTCACAATGCTCCATGGCCCCTATAATTGCGGTGATCCATGACCCCTGTCATCACAATGCTCCCTGGTATATTTCATCACAATTCTAGATGACCACTGTCATCACAGTGCTCCACGGCCCCTGTCGTCAGAGTCCTCCATGATACCTTTCATTACAATTCTACATGACCACTGTCATCACAATGCCCCATGACACCTGTCATCACAATTCTCTATAGCCCCTGTCAGCACAATGTTCCATGACAGGTATCATCACAATGATCCATGACTGCTGTCATCACAATGTTCCCTGCCCTTGTCATCTCAATGCTCCATGGCCCCTGTCCTCACAATGCTCCATGCTCATATCATCACAATGCTCCATTACCCATGTCATCGTAGTGATCCATGACCCCTTTCATCACAATGCTCCATGACCCCAGTCTTCACAATGCTCCATAGCCCTTGTCATCACAATGCTCCATTAGCCCTGTCATCACAATATTCCATGACTCTTGTCATCAAAATGCCTCATGATCCATTTAATCACAATGCTCCATGACTCATTTCATCACATCCTCCATGATACTTGTCATTACACTGCCCCATGACCTTTTTCAGAACAATGCTCCATGATACCAGTCATCACAATGCTCCATGACCATTGTCGTCACAATGCTCCATGCCCCTTTCAACACAATGCTCCATGACAACTGTCATCACAATGCTCCATGGCCTTTGTCATCACAATTATACATGGCCCCTGTGATCACACTGCCCCATGACCCCTGTCATCACAATGCTCCATGGCCCCTGTCATTACAATGCTCCATGACCACTGTCATCACAATGTTCCATGATCGCTGTAATCACAATGACCCATGACACCTTTCCTCAGAAGTCTCCAGTACGCCTGTCATCACAATGCTCCAATGACCGTCTCATCACAATGCTCCATGATCCCTGTCAGCACAACGTTACATGAAAATTGTCATCCCAATGCTCCATGACACCTGTCATCACAATGTTGCCTGCCCATGTCATCAAAATGCTCCATGTCCCCTGTAATCACAATGTTCCGTTACACCTGTCTTCACAATGTTCCCTGCCCATGTCATCACAATGCTCCATTACCAATGTAATCAAAATGTTCGCCTGCCCTTGTCATCAAAATGCTCCATGGTCCCTTTAATCACAATGCTCCATGAACCCTGTCATCACAATATTCCATGACAGTTGTCATCACAATGCTCCATGACCCTGTAATCACAATGCTCCATGCCCTTGTCATCACAATGCTCCAGAACTCTTGTCATCATAATGATGAATGCTCGTGTCATCACAAAGCTCCATGATACTTGTCATCACAATGTTCCATGGCCTTGTCATTACAATTCTCCATGGCCCATGTCATCACAGTGCTCCATGATACCTTTTATCACAATTCTAGATGACCACTGTCATCACAATGGTCCAGGACACTTGTCATCACAATGATCCATGACCACTTACATCACAATGCTCCTTGACTCCTGTCATCACAATGCTCCATAGCCTATGCATTCGCAATGCTACATGGTCCCTGTATTCACATTGCTCCATGATCCATTTCATCACAATGCTCTATGACCACTGTCATTACAATGCCACATTATACCTGTCATCACAATGCTCCATGGCCCCTGTCAGCAAAATGTTCCATGACAGATGTCATCACTATCCTCCATGGTCCCTGTAATCACAATGCTCCATTCCCTTGTCAACACAATGCTCCAGAACTCTTGTCATCATAATGCTCCATGCCCGTCTCATCACAATTCTCCATGACACTTTTCATTAAAATGCTCCATGGCCTTTATCATCACAATGCTCCATGGCCCCTGTTATCACAGTGATCCATGGTACCTGTCATCACAATGCTAGATAACCTCTGTCATCACAATGCCCGATGACACCTGTCATCAGAATTGGCCATGGCCCTTGTCATCACAATGCTCCATGCCCTTGTCACCACAATGCTCCAGAACTCTTGGCATCATAATGCTCCATGCCCGTCTCATCACAATGCTCCATGACACTTGTCATCAAAATGCTCCATGGCCGTTGTCATCACAATGCTCCATGGCCCCTGTTATCACAGTGCTCCATGTTACCTTTCATCACAATTCTAGATGACCACTGTCATCACAATGCCCCATGACACCTGTCATCAAAATTCGCCATGGCCCTTGTCACCACAATGATCCATGACCCCTGTCATCACAATGCTCCCTGGTATATTTCATCACAATTCTAGATGACCACTGTCATCACAGTGCTCCACGGCCCCTGTTGTCAGAGTCCTCCATGATACCTTTCATTACAATTCTACATGACCACTGTCATCACAATGCCCCATGACACCTGTCATCACAATTCGCCATGGCACTTGTCATCACAATGCTCCAGGAACCATGTCATAACAATGTTCATGGACACTTGTCATCACAATGCTCCTTGACCCCTGTCATTTCATTGGTCCATGGCCTATGCATTCACAATGCTCCATGGCTCCTGTAATCACATTGCTCCATGATCCCTTTCATCACAATGCTCCAAGACCGCTGTCATCACAATGCCCCATGATGCCTATCATCATAATGCTCCAAGGCCCCTCTTATCACAATGCTCCATGATCCCTGTCCTCACAATGTTCCATGACACTACTCATCACAGCGCTCCATGACCCCTGTCATCACAATATTCACTGCCCATGTAATCACAATGCTCCTGGTCCCCTGTAATCACAATTCTCCATACCCTTGTCATCACAATGCTCCAGAACCCTTGTCATCATAATTCTCCATGCCCGTGTCATCAGAGTGCCCCATGACCAATTTCATCACAATGCTCCTTGACCCCTGTCATCACAATGATCTATGACCACTGTCATCACAATGCCACATGACACCTGTCATCACAATGCTCTATAGCCCCTGTCAGCACAATGTTCCATGACAGGTATCATCACAATGATCCATGACTGCTGTCATCACAATGTTCCCTGCCCTTGTCAACTCAATGCTCTATGGCCCCTGTCCTCACAATGCTCAATGCTAATATCATCACAATGCTCCATTACCCATGTCATCGTAGTGATCCATGACCCCTTTCATCACAATGCTCCATGAGCCCAGTCATCACAATGCTCCTTAGCCCTTGTCATCACAATGCTCCATTAGCCCTGTCATCACAATATTCCATGACTCTTGTCATCAAAATGCCTCATGATCCATTTAATCACAATGCTCCATGACTCCTTTCATCACATCCTCCATGATACTTGTCATTACACTGCCCCATGACCTTTTTCAGAACAATGCTCCATGATACCAGTCTTCACAATGCTCCATGACCATTGTCGTCACAATGCTCCATGCCCCTTTCAACACAATGCTCCATGACCCCAGTCATCACAATGCTCCATGCCCGTATCATCACAATGCTCCATTACCCATGTCATCATAGTGATCCATGACCACATTCATCACAGTGCTGCATGACACCTGTCATCACAATGCTCCGTGGTCTTTGTCATCACAATGCTCCATGACCACTGTCATCACCATGCCCCAAGACCCCAGTCATCACAAGGCTCCATAGCCCTTGTCATCACAATGCTCCATTAGCCCTGTCATCACAATGTTCCATGATTCTTGTCAACAAAATGCCTCATGATCCATTTAATCACAATGCTCCATGACTCCTTTCATCACATCCTCCATGATACTTGTCATTACACTGCCCCATGACCTTTTTCAGAACAATGCTCCATGATACCAGTCATCACAATGCTCCATGACCATTGTTGTCACAATGCTCCATGCCCCTTTCAACACAATGCTCCATGACAACTGTCATCACAATTCTCCATGGCTTTTGTCATCACAATTATACATGGCCCCTGTGATCACAGTGCTCCATGACCCCTTTCATCACAATGCTCCATGACCACTGTCATCACAATGCCCCATGACCCCTGTCATCACAATGCTCCATGGCCCCTGTCATTACAATGCTCCATGACCACTGTCATCAGAATGTTCCATGATCGCTGTAATCACAATGACCCATGACACCTTTCCTCAGAAGGATCCAGTACGCCTGTCATCACAATGCTCCAATGACCGTCTCATCACAATGCTGCATGATCCCTGTCAGCACAACGGTCCATGACAATTGTCATCACAATGCTCCATGACACCTGTCATCACAATGTTGCCTGCCCATGTCATCAAAATGCTCCATGTCCCCTGTAATCACAATGTTCCACTACACCTGTCTTCACAATGTTCCCTGCCCATGTCATCACAATGCTCCATTACCAATGTAATCACAATGTTCGCCTGCCCTTGTCATCAAAATGCTCCATGGCCCCTTTAATCACAATGCTCCATGAACCCTGTCATCACAATGTTCCATGACAGTTGTCATCACAATGCTCCATGACCCTGTAATCACAATGCTCCATGCCCTTGTCATCACAATGCTCCAGAACTCTTGTCATCATAATGCTCCATGCCCGTGTCATCACAATGCTCCATGAACCGTGTCATCACAAGGTTCCAGGACCCTTGTCATCACAATGATCCATGACCCCTGTCATCTCAATGCTCCATGATCTTTGTATTCACAATGCTCCATGGCCCCTATAATTGCGGTGATCCATGACCCCTGTCATCACAATGCTCCCTGGTATATTTCATCACAATTCTAGATGACCACTGTCATCACAGTGCTCCACGGCCCCTGTCGTCAGAGTCCTCCATGATACCTTTCATTACAATTCTACATGACCACTGTCATCACAATGCCCCATGACACCTGTCATCACAATTCTCTATAGCCCCTGTCAGCACAATGTTCCATGACAGGTATCATCACAATGATCCATGACTGCTGTCATCACAATGTTCCCTGCCCTTGTCATCTCAATGCTCCATGGCCCCTGTCCTCACAATGCTCCATGCTCATATCATCACAATGCTCCATTACCCATGTCATCGTAGTGATCCATGACCCCTTTCATCACAATGCTCCATGACCCCAGTCATCACAATGCTCCATAGCCCTTGTCATCACAATGCTCCATTAGCCCTGTCATCACAATATTCCATGACTCTTGTCATCAAAATGCCTCATGATCCATTTAATCACAATGCTCCATGACTCCTTTCATCACATCCTCCATGATACTTGTCATTACACTGCCCCATGACCTTTTTCAGAACAATACTCCATGATACCAGTCATCACAATGCTCCATGACCATTGTCGTCACAATGCTCCATGCCCCTTTCAACACA